>NW_022900919.1:6666576-6681542 GCF_012274545.1 Fukomys damarensis
AAAAAAAAAAAAAAAAAAAAAAAAAAAATCCAAATGTAAAAGCACAGACATAAGACAAAGCATAAGTGAACAGCGAGCACATGAGCAACCTTAAAGGGGACAGTTTCCTTCTACACAGGAACACAAGACTCAAACTCCAGTGACAAACAGGAAAAAGATTTACAAGACAGATACAAGGGCTGATACCCTTAATTTAGACAGACCCTGGGTATTTTACCCATCACAATGGCAACACTGCTGTAGGGAGGGCCTGGGAAAACACCTGCAGATTCCGTGGAAGGGAGTGTCTCCAAAATGTAACATGCTGGTGGGTATGGCAATGCTTATTACAATCCACGAAACGTGTATCCCAGCCTCCCCTGGGCCCCTCAGGATTTACTCTACACTCCTACAGACTGAGGTTCTATTCCAAGGTCAGGGCTGGAGAAGATGCAGCTTTATCCGAAGTTCATCGTTCACACTGCAATTGGGTTCGAACCCACTGATAGCAGCTCCTCCCGGAGCCTCAGGATCCCCTTCGAAGCCAAATCAAATGGGTGCCTTAGAGACCCCGGGTCATTGTGAAGCCCACTGCAGTGTCACCACCTGCTGACCTGCATCCCTTCTCCGTGGACTCCTGCATTGTGAAGGCAGGGTGACGTCCTATCACCTTTTAAAAATATCTGCACCACCCAAAGCAGGTGCTTAAGGTAACACTGAGTGAATGAATGAATATATAAATGAAATAAACTAACTAACTGGGAGTATCAGTGGGCAGAGTAGAGACAGGAATGATAATTTCACACAGGTGAAAGGTTAAAAAAGGAGAAAGTTATAAAACTTTTCAGTAGTTCTATAATACATAGAAGTAACTCTTGGACGTAAAAATTATTTCTCAGTTTAAACTATTTTTTAAATTTTATTTTCAAGTTAAGACGCCAACATGAGTAGAGAACAATGAATTTTATGAGTGTAGCAGGTTGGGTTGGATTTGATGAAACCAAAAACTCTTAAGCTTGGGAGACTGGCTTGTTAAATAACAATGTTCTTGTAAACAGGCAGGCTAGATTTATTGTGCCCCTGGGAAAGTCTCTGGAATGAACACAGAAAATGCTTCTGTTGATTAGCCTTTTTAGCTTGCAGCACAGTGCTGACCTAAAATGGAAAGTCCTGCCCTCCAGATTTTACATAAGGTCGCCCTTATCAATTCCTGTCTGGAGAACTGTCCCTCACAGGATGTTAGCAGGACTCAGAGGTTCTGTCTCAGCCCAGCACCCAGTGCTCCCAACAGCCTCCTGGGGAGAAGAGGCTGAGCTCTTACACCTGCATGAAACTGCAGTGAGTCATTTTAAACAGAAGGCAAATGCAAAGAGAAGGATGGAAAGGACGGTGGGAGTTACTAAAGCTAGCACGCTTATTGACGCATACCCGAAAATGTGTGATGAAGGTCCCATGGTGCCCAGGGAATTGTAGCCAACCCCAGAGCACCAAAGGCTTCCCTCCCCCACAACTTCCTCAGCGCCGCTCAGCAGCAGGGAGCTGGCACTTCCCAGAGGCAAGCTCTGAATACTCTGCTGTGTTTTTTCCAGATCAAGGAAAGGAAAGATACTCTCCTATCGAGGACGTTGGGACATTCATTTAGAGCTGGTAACAGAAGTTTCTGTCAGCACTCAAGGCTCACTTGCCCAACTTTTGGGATGTTTCCAATACAGATCTTTTAAAAAAGTATGTAAAACAGGAAATGGGAGCAAAAAAAGAGAACTCAAAAACTGTGAGAATAAAGTAATGCCAAAGCTAGAACATTTTAATGAATGTTCGAAACGTTATAGAATGCGAACAAGCATACTGCATTTTCTGGCTGTGGTTGCTAATGTCCAGCAACGGCACCTCTCTGCCCAGCGGGTCTCTATTCCTTTGAGCCCCCTGGGGTAAAACCTCCCTCTATTTTCCCTTTCCCTAGGATACAGCAGAAGTGAAGGCATTGGACTTCTGAGATCTGATACGGTGCTTTGCAGTGTCTTCCCCAGTCTCTTGGAAGGACTGCTGGGGAAGAAGTCCAAACACCCAGGGGCCTTCCCAAGAGGAGATCTGTGCTCATGTAGGAGACGTCCCTGCGCAGTTGGCTCGGCCTCCTGCAGCACCAAAAAGCACAGGAAGAAGTAACCTGACGAAGACTGGCTGAGCGGCCCCACCACTCACAGGGAGAACGGCCCACTCAGAACCAAGAGGGGGAACAACCCACACAGCAGCAGATAACTGAACCACTAGCTACACACAATGGAAAAGCGTTAAAATGGATTTCTTGCTCCAGGACACAAGAAATGTAAACAGAAAAAGTTATTAATGAACACTCAAGGAGCTCTTGTGCCTTTTCTTTGAATACCACTTCGGATGAGAGCTTCTGCATTTTCTAGGGTATTTTATAGGACAGCAGGACTGAACACTGAGCACACAGCTGCAGAAGGCAGGCCAGGTGTACCTGGGGTTGGCTGTGGGAGAAGAATCCATGTGGACAGGGAGGAACACAGTGGTGGCCACAGGAGGTCCCAGCAGCTTGTGAGCTGGAGGACTCAGTGATAACACTGAGTTTCCCTTGTGAAGCACAGTTCACCCTGTTTGTTATTTCTTTTAGAAACTCTAGAAGGCACTAAGGTTAGAGAGGCATTTAATCTGTGAGCATAAATATGGATTTAATTGTGCTCTCTTACATTACATTATTGCTCTCTCGACAACTCCTTTGATTCTTTATTTTCCCTAGATTTAAGTCGTACTGAATTTCAATCACAGATGATTATGAAAATTCTTGAGCTCAGATTCAAACAAAAATATAAAACAAAGATGAAAGCACAAACTAGAACAGCAAATCACAAGCAAACAAAGCACAATTTAAGAGAAATATAACAAAAACATATTTCAGGTCCTGGAGAAAGCTGGTAATTTGCAATGGACTGCTTCCCCCACAACGCCTCAGCCCTAATAAGCCAAGCCTGAGGATACTTAACCTCTCATCTTTGAGGTTTGTGATCTAGAGAACCATTTGAAACTATTTGGAAGAAAAAAAAATGGTTCTCTGATCCTCAGTAGTAGTACAAGTCTAGTGAGAGTCCTAAAGTGAAAAAGCAGAGAAAGCTCAAGAACAGCAGTGGTGAACCTATGGCACTCGTGCCACGGTGGGTGTTTGCTGTCACTGAAAGTTCTGGCGCATCAAGAGCATCCTTGCCCCAGGCCCTGCACAGGAACCTCTTGGCTGCACCCCAGCCCTACTCCAAAGCTTGGTGTTCCCTCTGGAGAAGCCATAGCACCAAAAGATCCAGCCACCAAAGGCCATGTCTGCACCCAGCATGTCCGGTAGGAAGACCCTCCAGTGGTCCCTGTTCCCAGGCCCAAGCTTAGCGGCTTTACCACACTGCAAGAGCAGGCTGTGCCTTAAATTGAGTTGGCTTCTTTCTTGAATCAAATTGGAAATGTTACAAGAAAACATGGAGAACTGTTCACTTGTGATGGAGCCAATTTTGGTGATGTTTGGTATTTTGTTTTCAGATTCCTGTCCCAATATTCTCATCAATTAGATTTCAAGCACACGCTCATGTTTTCTTTGAGCTTTGGTATGAGCAGACGTCACTTGCTTGAACAAGGCATGGGGCTTTGTGGCCTTGGAGACTGCTGAGGATGTATCCTGTCCTCTCACCATATCAACACAAACTGGCGTTTCTCCCCAGACAAATCTAGAAGTCATTTTGCTGAGAATGGAACTGCGGACCACTGATTTACATTGTGCTGAGAACAAGTACAGTACTGCACATAGCTCTTATCCAATAGACCCAAAAACCTAAATTAAAAGAAAATAGGGCCGGGGATTCAGCTCAGTGATTCCACCGCCTACCTCTCAAGTGCAAGGACCCTAGTTCATCTCCGGCACCAAAAATAAAGGAGCAGAAAAAGGTGATTTTCTTCTCTACACCTCTTCCTCCTGTATACCCGAAGGTGCTGCCCGTGAGGAGCCTTTTGTGGCACAGGTCAGTTGTGTTCCACGTTCTTCTATGGCTGTAAGTACCATGACCCTACGTAACAGCAAGGGGGGTGTGCTCCCATTAATAAAATCAGGGTCTGTTCCCTGGCAAGGCGGGGGCTGCGTCAGGGCTTCCTTTCTCTCTGAGAAGGAAGCACAACGAAGAGAAGGGCCCGTGGGTGACAGTGCGGACGCATGTGAGGGAGGGGGTCACGCAGCACTGCAGTCCCTGCTGTGGGCTGTCAGCGTCAATCAGACGCTTGGCTCATTGGAAGTCGGTTTGGCAGCTGTGAGGGAGGAGGGCAAACCTGGCCAACAGCACATCTCAGTGGCAGGACGTGATCAGGACTGGCATCATCAACCATATCATCAACCAGCCCACAGCAGACTGCAGCCAGAAACAATGCCCCGGTGAAAAAGGAACCCACCCATTGTAAAAGAGAAGTGACCTCTGCATTCTGAGCTGATAAAATGGCATTGAGACAAACTAAGAGACTTTAGTCTAGCAAAATTCATGCTAGTGAAATTCTCCAAATCAAGCAAAAAAATATGCAAAACCTTCATTTTAAACAAATTTGGAGTTAATTTTTGTATTCTAACTTAATTGTGAGCTTTTCTGATAAAAAATCTAACTCCCTATTTAATGAAAAGTGGGTATTAAGCACAATTTAATGCGTAGCTATATTAGTATTACAACCACTAATACAGTTGTTCTTAATGAATGTAAATTGACAAACATCACCTAGAAAGTGTCACCTCATTCATTTTGACGTGAGCCTACCTAAAGAAGAAGTCATTAGGGTAAACAGAGAGTTAATAATTGGAAGACGCAAATAGCACCGATTAAAGCAATTTTGAAACGGTGTTAGGTTTTCATTGTCACTGCGTGTATCGAGTATCTACAAAGCACAACAATCAACAACAGAGGATGAGAACTCTTACTGAGACTACCTGAGATTAAACGTAGGCCCGCCCTCCAGACACCTACGTCTGTCAGATCCCTCGCAGCTCCTCCTGAGAGATGCTAGGTACACGAGTGGAAAGTCACCGCGGACCCCACGCCATCCTGTGGAGTGTACAGCCGGCCTTTCTGGGGCACGGTGACCATCTGCAGACCAGGAGGAAAGCGAGCCTCTCATCTGCATTTTCAGTCAGTACCTAAGAAGTATTTTAAAAGTGATTTTGACCTTGGCTTTGTTAGTTGGATGTTCTTGTATTGAAGTCCTTCGCTGCCATTCAAAACGCCAGCCAGCCTTACTATCTCCCACTCCTTTGAGGTCTCTTTTCTACCTGTTACATGAATTCTTAAAGCAAAGTAGTCGTGTAAGTTTTGAGAACTAACTTCTGAAGATGCCGCTGCCAAGTCCATAAATCCCGCCCCAAATGCAGGCTGTGGGTTTTGGTCCTCTCCTTTCCTCTCCTCCAGGAGAGTGTCGCCATCTTCCCTGTGGGGCGACATCTTTCAGTTCCGACTTAAAAGTTTTAGTTTAAGTCAAAATTCTTTTACTCAGACACACAAAAACCACATTTTCAAGCGACCTATAGTCACATGTGGCCGGTGGCACCTACATGCAGCAGTACAGGAAGTTCCCTGGACAGAGTCGTCATTTACAAGGTGAAAGATGGGTTGGTTTGTGCTCTTGTTTCCCAGGGAGCAGCTTCCAAATCCTAACCATACACATTCATGAGCACACAGCAAAGCCTGAAGTCACCCAGAATGGACCAGGGGGACTCAGTTAAACTTGGGGTTAACTCAATTTCCCCTCCCTTTGGTAAAAATTTTCTGCATAGTGCATCAGTTTTCTTTGCTGCCCTAAGACAGTACTTGATACCTAATGTTTACTAACTTAGGATTTTACATTTAGCAAAATTCATTGTTCTTGTAATGTCACGTAAAGTAGTAACAGATGCAAAAGATTTTAGATTTGTTTCACCTTTAACTTCAGGGCATACACTGGAAGATTATTCAAAAATAATTTGCCTATCTATCAGAGACAGGGTCTCGATATGTTGCCCAGGCTGACCTCAAGCTTCTGGGCTCAAATGATCCTCCCTCTTCAGCCTTCTGAGTAGCTGGGCCTACAGGCATGCACACCTATGCCTGGCTCTTTTGACTTTTTTTTTTTTTTTTGGAATTTTTTGGAATTCGCTCGTCATTTACAAGGTGAAAGATGGGTTGGTTTGTGCTCTTGTTTCCCAGGGAGCAGCTTCCAAATCCTAACCATACACATTCATGAGCACACAGCAAAGCCTGAAGTCACCCAGAATGGACCAGGGGGACTCAGTTAAACTTGGGGTTAACTCAATTTCCCCTCCCTTTGGTAAAAATTTTCTGCATAGTGCATCAGTTTTCTTTGCTGCCCTAAGACAGTACTTGATACCTAATGTTTACTAACTTAGGATTTTACATTTAGCAAAATTCATTGTTCTTGTAATGTCACGTAAAGTAGTAACAGATGCAAAAGATTTTAGATTTGTTTCACCTTTAACTTCAGGGCATACACTGGAAGATTATTCAAAAATAATTTGCCTATCTATCAGAGACAGGGTCTCGATATGTTGCCCAGGCTGACCTCAAGCTTCTGGGCTCAAATGATCCTCCCTCTTCAGCCTTCTGAGTAGCTGGGCCTACAGGCATGCACACCTATGCCTGGCTCTTTTGACTTTTTTTTTTTTTTTTTGGAATTTTTATTGGAATTCGCCTTTTTTCCCTAAAAGACAGTACAATTTTACAAAGCTGTTTCATTGGAGCTAATGGCACGAATGCAAGCTGACTTGCTGCTCATGGGTAGCCTCTGCACTTTCCTAAAGCCATTGTGAAGGCCTCGGAAGAGGCTGCTGCAGTCTTGACTGCTGCAGTCAAACACTTCATTCTTCTAAGTCAGGTCATTTTGATAGAATCTTATTTTAGAAAAACAGGGCACAGTTCAGTATATGACAACAATCTGTTCTTAGAATAGATGTCTGTGGGCGAATAAAAAGGAAGTCTCTAGAAGCATTCTCTGAAAGGTATTCCTCCAATTTTAGGGTTCCACAGCTCTGTATAATTTCCAGTCATGCACGTAAACCGCTGACATGAGCAATGACTTCCCTTGTGTATGTATCTGCTCCCACATTCGCTTGTATAATATGCCCAGATTTCCTGGAGCAACAGGAAGCTGAGGTCAGGAGAGAGGGGCAGGCCTGGGAGAGCACGCAGAGGTGTCCTCCTGCCTGTTAATTAAGGCCTCTTCCAGCTGCCCTCACTCTCATGCAAATGCAGGCATTAAGTGATTGAAACATGAGGACAAGAACAGCAAATACACTTCAACTGGGGAAGACACACTGAACAATGGTGACGGGCAGTGGCCTGGAGACTCGCAAGTGACCGCTGCTCTCTGAGCTCTGCTTCCTGCTCCCCTCGGTGGTTTTCAACACCAGCCTGCAGAGCTGTTGTGGCCGGGACTCATGGCCCAAGAGCATCTCCAGAGCCAAGACTCAAGGGCCTTCTTTTTTCTTTTGATTATTTTCTTAGGTTTTATATTTCTAAGGCTCTGTTTGCGGTTTTGTATCGTCAACTTCTATAGCGGCTCCCAGCTAAACTGTGTGTTCTAGGGAGCACCTATTGCAACCACAATATTGCAGTTGCCAGGGTTATCATACTCCGTTGACCCTGGTCCTGAAGTGACAGGACTATGACATCAGGTGTGTGCTCCTGCGCATAGTTTGGACCAATTGATAATATTAAATGAATGCATCAGAAAGTGGATGAAAAGTATTTGGTCACGTTAGCTGTCCTACTATGCTGAGTGCTACCTAAAATGAAGAATTTCTTGTGGCCCACACACGTGGGTGGGTAGGGGCTTGTGAATATGTGGCCGAGGCCCTAGCTTCAATCCCGAGCACCGAAACCATTCTCTTTCTCATTAGTATGAAGTTCAATTCAAAATTGCAAGAGTTTGTACAATGTAATACTTACTGCTTTCCTTTTACTACATCCTCATTGCTTTATTGGTGCAATTTATTTCAACAATTTATTCCTCTACTTATGAAGTGTGATCAGAATGTACGGTGAATGTTTAAATGTTTAAAAATGTATTACAGTGAGACACACTGTCATTCCTCTCCCTCAAGACACTGTAAATACGCTCATTCCACGGCTCTTGCCCCTTTCTGATGCAGTTCTGGGAGTGAGGGTGTTCTGGAGGTGGGACTCTGTTGACAAGTATTAACCAACAGAAGGACAGGCTCACAAAAACACTACAATGCACCCTCATCCACTCTCTTCACTGCATCTGGCACCGTGTGACCCGAGGCTCTGCCCCAGGGTCAGAATGATGCACGAGGTAAACATCTGGACTAGACGCGGGATGTCGAGGCATCAAGGCAGCTGCGACGGCACAGGAGCTCTTTATATATTTCGGAAATTAACCTCATCAGATGAAGGGCTTGCACATATTTGTCTCCCAGTCTGTAAGATGGTTTTAAACTCTGTGCATTGTTTCCCTTGCTCATCTGTGCATACTTTGGAGACAGGTGGTGCATAAAGAGGTACGTAGAGCTTCCTTACCTCAATTCAAATCCTGTCAGCCTTATTTTCTAATCTTATTTTCTAATCTAATCTTGGTCAAGTTATTCACTCTTTATGCTTGGTCTTCTTGTCTGTTTATCTTGGATAGTATTAACCAAAAGAGGGAGTAAATACACATTCAAACTTTATCCAGGCACTGGGATATTGCAAGGGCTTAGAACACTTGTCTAATATGTGAGGGAGGCAACATGTGGGACCCCTCCTAGCACAGACTCTATCCAAGTAACGCTCTTTAATGTTCCCTTAGCAGATTCAAGTTTGATCCACTCAGTGGATCAATATTCTTCACCTCTACTCAAGAAACTTTGTGGGTATTTATCAGTAATTCCCAGGCAGACAGGGAAATAAAAATTTAAAAAGTGTGTCTGGATGACAAAACTGTGACAGTATTTTTGAGAGTGATCTAGTCCCTAACACTATCTATCCACCCATCCATCTATCTGATATTTCAAACCAAATGAGGGCCGGGGACTTAGCTCAGTGGTTCTGCCACCTGCCTCATAAGCGCAAGGACCAGAGTTCGATCCCCAGAAGCAAAAAACCCCAAAATCAAACCAAATGAATGATTGGCTATGCCAGATGCTAAGTCACACAGCCTAGGTCCTTATATCTTTCTCAGTTAACTTTAAATTTTCCAAATACACTGGCTAAAGAGACCAAGTGAACCCTTCATTAGCACAGTTATCCCAACAACAAGGCCATGACAGAGTTTCTACCATATGTTGTTTCCCTCTTCTGCGATCAGTCTTGCTAAGGTGCCCAGCCTGGCCTTGAACATGTGATCCTTCAGCCTCAGCCTTCTGAACAGCTGGGACTACAAGGGTGTGCCACCGTGCCTAACTTACTATACCCTTTCAGTGTGTGTGTGTTTGCGTTTTGGTTTGGGGAAAAGAAGGAAAGAAGAGATGTAAGTGGGCTCAGAGCTCTACATTACAGAGCAGACTTTAAATATAAAACAACTCTCATGCCCTTGTTGCAAATATCAACAATAAAAGACTTCCTGGCAACACTTAGAGATCTTAGAGGCATTAATAACCTTTCTAAAAGCACTTTTGTGACTTTCATTCTAAATGACTACACAAACAAATCACGCAATAGGCTGCAGAAACTGGGCCACAAAATGACCAGGGGGCACAGGATATCATACACAACAAGAGGAAACAGAACCAAAATTCAATTTGTCACTTGGTTAGAGCACAAAATTCCTAATTAACTTAGGTGGCTGTGTGACATGTGTTGGGCACAGGGAAGAGCGACTGCACATATCTGTTGCCATGGAGACACTCCCTCAGATTACTGTTCCTAAATGAAAAGCCATGGTCCAACCCCATTTGAGGCACCCTACAGGTTTATTAAAGAGGATTTAACTTACTTATTTTAAAAAATCTGCTGTATCTGTTTGATGGAAGGTGATTTAGATAGGAAGCAGAAGGAGTTAACAGACTCAAGATCTGACCAACTGGTCACTTCCTCCTTGGCCTCAGTGATGGCTTCATTGCTCCAATGCCTTCAACCCTTTCACCTTTGCATCCTTTTGCCCCTTTTGAGGCTGCCACCTTCAGTACCCTTCCATGGAAGGAGTGCAAAAATGTCTACAGCACTTGAAATCTTTTTCTTTATGTTGTTTGAAAGAATTTTTCCAATCAGCCCCGGGGCAGGTGTGAGTGTGTGAGTGTGAGTGTGTGTGTGTGTGTGTGTGTGTGTGTGTGTGTGTGTGTGTGTGTCTTCACCTGCCCTTCAGGACAGCTGTTCCTGCCAGACAAGACCCGCATAACAAACTCCCACGCTAGAATGCAGAGACCTCTGGCTGAGGTTACACAACCTCAAGCCCAGTGAAAATCTGCCTGCTTTTTCCCACTAGGGTGAAGGAAATTTAACTTGGGATCTAATAAAGGAAACTGTTTCTTCTACAGTCCAGGCTTGCCATGGACTTTGCAGTAAGGCCGGGCCCACGCCCTGCAGGCTGGGACAACTTGCAATGAAGGATCTTAGGGAAGAACGCACAGACTGTGCCATGCACAGTGCACAGGGAATGCGGAGAATGCAGAATGTTGTTCTGTGCTCTTTCCCACTCTCACTTGTTTATACTTGCTGAAGCAACCTATATTTATTCTTCAGTTGGAGATGAAGTTACTTAACTCTTGTATCATGTAGCATAGAATTATAAAACATTCCTTGTATTAACTATCTCCTTACCTCCTTCTACACACGACTTTTCATCAGTCAAATTTTGAGTGTTCTTTTCTCTTTTCATCTCAGAATCATTTATTCTATCAAAGGCCATTGAATGAAAGGACCAAATGACAAAGAAGAAAGAGACTTGTTTTGAATAAGGGTTTCTTTTTCCATTTCTGGCTTTAATTATGAGAATAAGGCTTATTTTTAGTAAAAAGAAAAAAAGGAAAGAAAGCCCTTTGATAATAAAAAGAATTGCATGTCAATGAATGGTAGTATTTTTAACACATCTTTTAGGATTTCTGGAAATATGTTAGTTACAGCTCAATTTTATGGAGGAATAGACACTTATGCAGAGAGCCTGACAGGTGTCACGCATCTGATTGGTGGTGAAATTTGGTGGTGAAATTATGACAACTGTGGTCCACTCCTACAATGCTATAAATGAAATGAATTTGCATAATAAGCAGAGAAATTCTTGAAAGGTAAACAATCCTGGGTAAAAGGTTTTAGGCATTCCCACTAAAACAGGGATGTCCTAGGGGCTGTTCTCTCCTTCAACACACTTTAGGTTAGAGGTGTGGTTCAGGCGTAGAGTGCTAGCTTAGCATGCATGAGACCCTGGGTTTGATCCCCAGTAAGAGAGAGAGAGAGAGAGAGAGAGAGAGAGAGAGAGAGAGAGAGAAATGACTATGAATTTAAAAGCACAATGTTTCCAGTAAATTATGCAGCAAGAGCTCCCAATTTGTACTTGTCATAGTACTGACCTCAAATAGGAAAAGGAAAGCTAAGCATCTTTGAGAACAGGTAACTCTATGAACAGATGTCTATGATGTCTTAGACTTACAGTACTGAGACACACTGTCTATGGGTCGTAGGCTTACAGTAAGATTTGCACTAAGATGTGTGAGGCTTGCAGTACCCTTGTAAAACAGAATGAGGAGAGCCACACAAACTGCCTCGTTCAGTGGTGCTCAGCAGATGCTTCCTGGACAGTGCATCAGGACCGGTGAGGAGTGTTATCACCCTCAGCCATGTCCTTCCCCTGGGCCCACTGATGCTTGAAGCGTAGACATGTACAGCTTTAACAGGCATCTTATTTCATTCTTCAGTTTTATTACTCAGCTTTCGCACTGCTGGGATATAACACCTAACACCCACAGCTTAAAGGACATGAGATTTAATTTGGCTCACAGTTCAGGAATTCAGTCCGTGGCTGGCTGGCTCCTGAGCAGCAAAACTGTTCACCTCCTGGCAGCCAGAAGGTAGCGAGTGAAAGGAGGAGCCAGAAACAAGAATATACCCTTCTAGGTCACGCCCCCAGTGACCCAACCTTCAGAGCGGACTCACCTCCCGACAGCACATTCAGCCAGAAACTCATCAGTGGAGAAGTGTCACCATGATGCCTTCACCTCCCCAACCCCACCTCTGTGCACATGAGACTGAGACACATTTTAAATTGAAAACCACAATATCTACATGCTGAGTTTGGAGGACCTCAGGGACGTTATCCCTCTCGTTTTCAAACACAGAAATTCCAGCTCAGGGTTATCTAAGATCAGAGTGGCAGAGCTGGGCAGAATGTGATCCAATACTCAAAATATCACACCACTACTCTGTGATGTAACACTTACTAAACACTTAACTGCAGAAAAGCAGAACACATATTTATTTATTTGAAGCCAGGGCCTCAGGCCTGCTAGGCAAGCACTCTCCCTCTTGTCCACCCCAGTCGCCGAATGAACACCGAAATTAAACTTCAGCAACTATCTTACAGGGGCATCTTAGGCTTTTCTCCTTTTTCATTCTCTCCTCTCTCAAGTCTTGTCTGAATGGCTGCATCTGTAAGGCATCAGTACGGTAGGCAGCAGTAAGAGCTATGCGTCTAAGCTAGCAGAGGTGAGATATGTTCAGAGAGCTACAATTCAAAGTAGCCTATTGTGAACACCACAGGAGCTGATTAACAAAGGGAGTCTAACAAACACTTCAGAGAGTTCTTACAGCCAGCCCTGACCCTGGGCTCAGATGATGAAGAAAGACTGCATAGAGGAGGCGGCCTTTGTGGCCAGGCGAGCAGCAGGGCTCAGCCCACGACATAGGCAGTGGGTAAATCAGTGCACCCTTCTGTCTAATTATGAACTACTCATGGGAAATGTCAAAGGCTTCCATCATTCTGGGGCTACAGCCGTCAGAGGTGCTATTTCGAGCAGAGCTGCACAATACAAATGGAGAAAGAGAAGAGAAAGATCCTCATTCAAAGCATGGCATCTCGGATTCTGCCTTCCCTCTCCCCTGCCCCTCACGCTCTCCTCCCTTTTAGGGCTCTTCTGTCTATGCAGATCCCACCTGCTCCCCATCACTTGTGAGAAGGAATCCCAGCACTCACCAGTGTTGCACAGATGATCTGTTCCCAGGTGGCGAAGAGATCAGAAACCTCACTGGGGTCAGAAAGAGAGTGAGGGGTGGCTACCAGGGTTGGACCAGGGCACCCTGGGGCAGGCCAGTGCTCCCTGCCAGGACGCTCCCCAGCAAGAGAACTGGCTGACACGGATCTGGGACAGGAACAGAAACTGGAGGCAGCACCTCAGAAGGCTGTGGGAGGGGCCCAAGGCTGCTAGGCTTTGTTCCCTGGCTCCTTGGCGGCCTCTCTTCCCACCCAGGATCAGTGAAGACGCCCAGGCCTGGCCTAGGTGAGGACCATGCTAGGCGCTAGGGCAGCTGCCAGACAACCGCTCTGTTTGTAAGCTTTAAGAAACAAGCAAACAGACCCCCCAAAACAAAACAACAACAACAACAACAACAAAAATCCTGATAAATAAAAAAGCTTTTATTGTCCACCCTGGGTCAGTAAATTAAGAAAAGAAGCAGAAGAAAGGAAGTGGAACTGACCATGCATTATCAACCTTTTATGTTAGCAACTAAGAAAAACAAAAAAAAGAAGCATTTTGGACAAATTAAGAAAGTCACTATTACAGTAAGAGCAATCCTTTGGGTACAGTGAGTTCAGATTAAGACTCAAAAACAGAAGCAGGAGGAGGCTTGGGAAGAGAAGGGGAAAAAGCAAAAACATTCGGAGTTTTCAAGACATAACAAGAAGTTCTACTTGGCAATTTCAAATCTGAGAACCTCTCATCATCTCTAATCCAGGCTATGACTGCTCTTTAAACTGAAAAAAAAAAAAAAAAACTGGATGAAAGGCCAATTTTAAAGTACTGTGTGCTCTAAATAAATGTGAACATCAGCAATGTAGGAAAAACATGTCAGGTCAAAATGTGTTGTTTAGGGTGCTACGAAATATTTCTGTAAAATTCAGCATTTCCTTAAAAAGCACATTATCCTATTATCACTACTAGTCATCAAATGTTTTTCTATTATTTTAACTTTTAAAAATCATTTTTAAAATTTCCAGGAAATTTGGACCATGTTAAAAGACATGGGACAGAAAACAAGACTTAATAATTAAAAGGAAGGTAATAAAATATTTTCTTTTCAGATGATGGGCTTACAGGAGTCAAATGGGAAACCATTAAATTAATGTAAAAGTGGTGAATTTAAGAGACACAAAATCAGGCGTTACTGTGCCTACGTGGGCCTTTGTGGCGAAAGATTTAAGTTTTATTTGCTAATTCATCCTTCCATTCAAATAGTGGCTGGTCATCTGCATACCTAGGTGAGAAATAATTGTCTCATCCTGGAGACAGACGCCCAAAGTGCTGATGGAGGAGACACTATTACCTGTTGGTTGCAGTAGATAAAAGTGCATGAGAATATTGCGGAAGAGCCCTGTGGGCGCCTGAACTGGAAAACGAAATCCAAGTGGAAAAGGCAGGAGCAGAGAGGCAGAGGATTTAAACAGTCACCTTGGAGTGAAGAGGCCCCGCCTACCACAGGCAGCCCCACCCGCGAGACTCTATCTCTTAAAAGAGGAACAGCAAAGAATTTGTTGACATGTTGTAAAACTACCACAGATTTTTCCACTGTATCCTTGGAATATCAGGAGTATTACTGTGTTTTATAGTGAGCAGACCCACATCACGTCTAGTTTGTCCTATCAACAATCATTTTCTCAATGTCCATACTGCTAAAATTATTATACAGATTCAATGCAATCCCAACAGCATATCTCACAGAATTAGAAAAAAACAATCCTAAGGCCGGGAATTTAGCTTAGTGGTTCTGCCACCTGTGCCTCACAAGTGCAAGGTCCTAAATTCAAACCCCAGTACCAAAAAA
>NW_022900919.1:6682216-6685317 GCF_012274545.1 Fukomys damarensis
AAAAAAAAACCCAAAAAAAAAAAAAAAAAAAAAAAAAAAAAGAAAAGAAAAAGAAAAAACAATTCTAAAATTCATTTGGAACCAGAAGAGACCTAGAATAGCAAAAGCAATTATGGGCAACAAAGGCAAGGCAGGGGGTATCACAATCCCTGGCTTTGAGTTATACTACAAAGCTACAGTGATAAAAGCAGCACAGTACTGGCAAAAGAACGGACCTGAGGATGGATGGAACAGATTAGAAGATGCAGAAACAACTCCAGACACATTCAACCACCTTATCATTGACAAAGGAGCCACACACATTCACTGGCAGAAAGACAGACTCTTTAATAAACGGTGCTGGAAAAACTGGCTTTCCACAGCCAAAGATTAAAATTAGACTCATATCTTTCACCTCACACTAACCTAGAATGAAAATGGATCAAAGATCTAAATATTAAAACAGAAACTAAATCTGCTGGAAGAGAGAATAGGTAGAACACTAGAGGACATAGGAGTAGGCAAAGACTTCATGAACAGACTGCATGGGAAATACTACAAAGAATCAACAACTGGGATTTCATCTTATTAAAAAGCTTTTGCATAGCAAGAGAAACTACCAACAGAGTGAAAAGACAATGTACAATGTGGGAAAAATTTTTACCAGCTATTCAGACAAAGGACTCTTATCTAGAATATATAAAGAAGTAAAAAATACCAGACCCCCCAAATTTAAAGACTCAGTCCAAAAATGGCATCTGAAATGAAAAGATTTTTCTCAAATAATTAGAAACAGCAAATAAATATATATATAAAAAAATTCAACAACACTGATCATTTGTGAAATGCAAATTAAAACAATGAGCCGGAGATTTAACTCAATGGTTCCGCAGCCTGCCTACTAAGCTCAAGGTCCTGAGTTTGATCCTCGGTACAAACAAAACAAAACAAAAAAAACTCTGCAAAACAACACTGAGATTCCATCTCCAAAAAAAATGGCTGCCATCAAGAAATCAACTAATAACAAATGTTGGAGGGGTTGTGGGGGAAAAGGAACACTTTTCCACTGGTGGTGTAATCAGTGTGGAGATTTCTCAAAAAATGAAACTAGAGGTTCTATTTGACCCAGCTATACCTCTTCTTGGTATTTTCCTGAAAGAATGAGAAGTATCATACCACAGTCATAAATGCATACCATGTTTACAGCAACACATTGTGTCACAGCTAAATCTTGGAAAGAGCCCAAAGGCCCATTAACTGGTGAGTGGATAAAAAAGATGTGGTTTTTGTATATAACAGAGCACTACTCTGCCATAAAGAAGAATGAGCTTCAGACATTGATAGCTACATGGGTGGACCTTGAGACCATACTCCTCTGTGAAATAAATCGGACACACATGTTTAAATATTGCACTGTGGGCGAGGCATTTAGCTCAGTGATTCCACCGCCTGCCTCACAAGCACAAGGACCCGAGTTTGATCCCCCGGTACCAAAAACAAAAACAAAACAAAATAAATACTGTATTGTTTCTCTGGTGTGAGAAACTTAAATTGGAAATAAGGACTGAAATGTATAATAGATATTGGAAAATGGTAAGAAAATGTTCAAATGAGAAAGGGAACAAGGGAGGAGGGAGGGAGACAGGAAGGGAAAGGCAAAAAAGTGAAAATAGAAGGAAAATGGAAACAAAGCTTTTGTATGAAGGGAGGCGAAGGGGGCTGAGGGAGGGGAATGGGATAAAATAAAATCAAAAATCAAAATACCAAGTATCACAGTAATGGAAATAACCTGGAAAAGCGATCAAAACACAACTAGAAAATAAATAATAATAACTGCACTGAGAAATATGTGTGACCAACTTTTTTTTTTGTGTGTGTGTGTGTGTGTTTTTTTGTACCGGGAATTGAACTTAGGACCTTATGCTTGCAAGGCAGGCAGTGGATCCACTGAGCTAAACCCCCAGTCCTATGTGACCAACTTCTAAAAAGCTGGAATATTCTGTGAGGAATAAGATGTGAGTGAACGCATAGATCAGGCCACGGACTCAGTGGGAAACATTACAAATTTTATATGAACATTTTTCTCCAAAAAACTTTTGTAAATTTGACATAAAATTGCCAAAGTTCATCTGAAAGAACAAGCCGGTGAAAAGAACAAAGAAAACTTTGCAGACGGGTACGGAAGGCATTATATCATCTGAGCCATAGAGCACCAAGGTAGGGAGAGAGACGAACAGAACAACGGGCCAGAATATGTAACCCAGAAATAAAGCCTACCTGTAATCATAAGATGGCACAAATCATCCAGATAAAAAGGGCGGCAAATTTATAGAAGTGCACAACCTCACCAGAACCCAGCATTAAAAGGATTCTATCACCCCGAAGAGATCTTCTGTGCCCATTTGTAGCGACCCCTTGCCACCTCTGGACCCAGACTACTACTGCTCTTCTACTAATATAGATTTGTTTGAACATTTCATAGAAATCTATAGATTTTTCTCCGTAGATTTGTCTTGATGTTTTATGTAAGTGGAATCATACCATATGTATGTGTGTGTGTGTATGTTGTATCCCTTATTGCATATGCAATTTAGTATCTTGATTTGCTATTATGTCATAAAAACTTTTAAATATCATTTTGTACTTTCTAAACAACATTTTAAAATTCTGCAGTGTGCTTCAATGTTCTTTAATGCACCTTTAGATTGCCGCAGGTTTTGTTCTTTCAATGTGTGGAGCATCTTTGTGCCCAGAGTGTGTTTATTACTATATGAAATTGTTTCCTTAGGCGAGACCCCAGGAGTAGTATTACTGGGTCATGGATACGGAGATATTTAAGGCTCCAGATACATACAGTGCCACATTGCCTTCCAGAAAGATTGTCCTGCTTTACAGGGCTACTATCAAATCTTTTGTCACATGTCATGGTTCTTTTTATTTGAAAGCTATTAGACTTTTGATGAGCATTTGTATTTACTATGTAAGGCAAACATACAAGAATAAATGAAAAAAAAAGAAGAAAGAACCAAACTAGTAATATATGCTGCATATGGATAAACTTAGAAACTTTATGCTAAGTGAAAGGAGATGCTGAAGAAAAAATATATATAATTATATATATT
>NW_022900919.1:6685542-6766125 GCF_012274545.1 Fukomys damarensis
CCAAAAAAAAAAAAAAAAAAAAAAAAAAACCAAAACAATATTTAAAAGTGTTTATGACATAATAGCAAATCAAGATACTAAATTGCATATGCAATAAGGGATACAACTTTATTTTAAAAATCTATTTTAAATGAGTTTATTTTTAATTGAATTAAAATTTACTATTTTGTTAAAATGTTAGAAGTTATATTCACTCTTTATATGTATGTGCATATATACATATTTATAGAAAGCTGTGTAATGTACATATATAATATTATTAATATTTTAATTTGTTAGGAAAAGGACAAAAGTCACTAATGTAGTATTAACATTAATTTCAAAGTATAATGATTAAATCCTAAAGTTCCATTTTTACCAAAATAAGATAAAAAGGAATACCCAGTTATAAATTAAATTACATTAAAAAGACCTCCTCATACTTAAAACTACAAAGCAATAATTTAAGTGCAAATAAAACGATTTAATTTCCTGAAACGAATGAACAACACACAAACACTCTTGGTTTCTTTTTTTTGGTCCCGGGGATCAAACTCAGGTCCTCAAGCTTGCAAGGGAGGCAGCAGAACCACTGAGCCAAATCCCCGGCCCAAACACTCTTGGTTTCTACTTTTACCATTGTAAACCCCAAAATTACATTCTTTCTCTCCCCCTAGTATTGGCTCTGGTTTATGGTCTCCTTCACTTCTTTCAGCCTCGTTATTCAAATGACAACAGCGCGTGGCCTTAAATGCTGACCGGCTCCAGTGGAAACGTGCACTGCAATGGGATGTTATCAGCAGGACTGGAATGAAGCCCAACTAGAACAGGGGAGTTCAGAGTCCAGCAGGCAGCAGAGGTAGATGCTACAGCCTTACACACTCAGAAAAAGTGGTTGGCAGAAGGCCAAAGATTGCAGTTCCTGCCAGCCCAGAAGTCAATCTGTTCCCTTATGTAACAGTCAGCTTCCTGCACTGGAAGAAAACACCTGATAGCCACAATTTAAAGGAAGAGAGGTTGATTTTGGGCTCAGGGTTTCAGTCCATGGTCAGCTTGTTCCAAGGCAGAAACATCATGGTGGAAGGACCTGGCTGAGACAAGCTGCTCAATTTATGACATTCAGGAAGCAGAGAGCAGAGAAGAGCTTGAAAAGAAAGGGCCAGAGACCAAAGGTAGTCCCCAGGGTCAAACTCTGATGCCTCACTTCCTCCCACCTCCTACGGCCCATTCAGCTATGAAGTCATCAACGGCTTAACCCACTGCTGAAGTCAGTGCCCTCCCAGTCCATCCAGCTCTCTAAGAGTCTCTTGATCCATGAAGTTAGCAATCAAGACTGACCAGCACACTTTAGTTGAGCAGCCAACTTTGGAAAGCTAAGGAGCACAGGCCTTAAAGCAAATCAAATCCATAGCACGTGTGCATACTGCTTTAGTGTTCAGTGCAATATAATCTTGGAGCAACTGTCATTTCAAGTGGTTATGATAACCCAGAGAAACTGTCATAATGGTCTTGTCAGCTGGTACGTGACAGATATATAAGAAATGTTAAATGTGTAAATAAAACTGATATGTTCAAGATCACCTGACTGTGGCACTTGTAAGTTTAATGGATTTCATTTGAGGCATTTTCTTCTGTTAGATTGTAGCCAGGGATATAGCTCAGTGGTGCTGCTGCCTGCCTTACAAGCATAAAGACCCAAATTCAATTCCCAGAACGCCCCAAAAAATTGTAAATTTGTCTTGGACATTTTAAATGCTTAAAAAGAAAATATAGTTCAGTATCCGATACCAAAAGAAAGAAAGAGAGAGAGAGAGTGAAAGAAAATATATTAAACTTGTAAATATGTTTGAAAATGTTTGAGGGAAATCCAATGAATTGAAATGAATCAACAGACTTATGCAAAATAATCAGATTCATTACCGGAATGATAATTTTATCAACTAAGAAGAGGGATGAGTTGAACGTCGTTGTGAAGCACTCATAACCGCAGTGGTTCTACGGGAAGCCAGCAGCCCCTCCTGCACACCGCTGTCAACTACTCAGCCCCCAGCCTCCCTGCGGCCATGTTCGACACGGGGCTTAGGTGCCACCGTGCAGCCACACTGCCCAGGGCCCAGCAAGCCCTGGCTCCTCCTCAGCCCTCTCCTCCACTTACGGATGGCAGTAACCACTCACCTGCTCCTCCAGCAGGGACCCCACACTACACGAACTCCTCAGCACAGTTATCTCACTGAAGGGTTCATGGGGGAAAAATGCTTAGCAGGTTTGGCACTTTCCCCACATTCTACATAGCAAGATCATTTTCATTTCTTCCACCGGACAGCATCTTTCTCTGCTCAAAAGTTCTCTTGGCTACCACTGTCACTGTCATTCCTTTCTCTCTCCCACTCCCCTTCAGATCTGGTCGGGACCATCAGCGGCAGACCCCCTGCTCAAAAGGCACACAGAAGGCTGGAGTGGCCACACCCTCTGGGTCTCCTGTGTCAAGATAAAAAAAAAGCCCAACAAAACTGGGATAGGGGTCCCATGGCCAAGAATACGAGATTCTTCTCATATCATTCAATATAAAATAATTGCTAGAAGTCATTTGAAGCCAAACAAGAAATAAAGAGGGGGGGGTCGCTGAAAGGGGACAGAAACACAGCCAATTCATTATTTTGCTTAACTGTTCTTGTCTTCAGTAGTGACTGTAGACTGGAACAGGCTGGAGATGAGGAAGGGCATTTGAAACAACTTCCCCGCCCACTGAACTGACTCTCGGTGCAGTGAAAAGCAACTGCATCTGTTTGTGTGGTTTCTGAAGGGGGGAAAACGAATGCTGTCAGAAATCAGGAGCCAGAGAATGTTTCCTCAGTTCGCAGAAAAGAGCAAGGAAGAAGATTCTGAAAACTACAAACTGGCAAATGTGGCATCGATCCCTAATGAAATACAGGGCAGACTGTTAGGCAAATGTTCAGTGTGAAAGGAATAACATATATAGTACGTTAGATACAAAACGTGTCGGAAAGTGACGAGGCCTCCCTTAGTTCTTCACTGAGAGCTAAGAGTGACAGCAAACCTCTCTACGATTGCTAGGGGAGGAAAGATGATTCTTTGCCACTATTCCATCATGTGCTATTGAAAAAGCAGAATTCTTAGAAAGTTGGTGTCAGAGAGGACCACAAAAGCTATGGATGAGGAGGAGCTCATCTACTAATGCCAGGGACTCATCTACTTCTCTAGCGATGCTCTACCGATCAACCACAGAGAGCGCAGATCAATGCCTTCCCTGCACAGAGGTACCAAAAGGGGATGGGCATTGGCAGGGATCGCCACCCATCCAAGCTCCACCTCCACACCAGGGACCGTGGTACATATCATCCTGGAGACAACACTGTTTTTCAAGACGCTGTTAGCGGCACTATGCACTTCTGAAGTCAGGAGTTCAAATCCCACTTCTTTCATCCAACACCCTGAAACTCTCTGTGGGCTGCAGTCCTCCTGTGAATGGATGTGAGCTGGCTGTCCAGAGTAATCGAGAGGACTAAGGGCCAACAGGCAGGAGGGACGCTGAACACGTCCTCTGTGCCATCTTAGAGAACACCGAGAGAGGTGGACAAGATTTCTGCAGTCCCCCAACTCAACTTCTGGGATTCTGTGACCAGAGTTTGGAATCTGAAGCCCAAATTAAATTCTTTGGATCATCCTCTTTTCTTTGCCATCAATCTGTAAAGTGTGAGCTAAAAAAGTGTGAGAGAAAAAAAGAATTGGCGAAACTATTTTAGTATTTCATTTCCTATTCTTCCCATCATGGAGAGTATACTATTAAAAGCAAAGCCTCAGAAGTTAAAGGTTCGTACTTCTTCCCAAGCTGAACAGTCATAGAAGTCATGTCCTTTGCTGCCCCTGTTATTTTCCTTCTCTTTTATTCAGATCCTAGGAAAAAACATTTATGTAATGGGTAATTTTTGAAAAAAAGAAAAAAATTCCATCTGACTGTCTTATTTATATTGATTTCATCATCTGTGTGTCTACAGCCAGATACATAGAAATACAGTCATATAAGGGACGGATATTGAAAGAGGCCACCATTCGTACACCTAAGAGGGGATGATTAGAAAATGTTCGATGTTTACAGAAGCGCATGCGTAAAGGGGTGCGAAGGAACGTGGGCATCACAGTCTGTTTAGGCAGCTGTGTGAAATTACCACTCCCCGGGTGGAGTCTGAGCAGCCTCGCCTCAGGGCTTTGGCCAGCGCAGCCCACCCACAGCTGCTGCAGGTTGCAGCTGGTGCCTGCAGCTCCTGAGATCACCC
Source organism: Fukomys damarensis (assembly GCF_012274545.1). Lineage (NCBI taxonomy): Eukaryota > Metazoa > Chordata > Mammalia > Rodentia > Bathyergidae > Fukomys > Fukomys damarensis. The sequence continues at coordinate 6,689,817 of NW_022900919.1, forward strand.
CCGTGGCTCCCCAGCCTGAAAGCCCCAGTTGGGGCTTGGCGATCGCCAGCACTTGCAGCAGCCCAACCTGCATCCTCTGCCCAAGGGCACTGGCTGCTTCCTCCATTACGATCTAGACAGTAGGACAAGGCTCCTCTGTCTCGCACTCTTCGTGCCTGCAGAGATGGTGCTGCCAAGACGCCACCACGGTTTACACCTGTGCCTTTGAGAGGTACCTCTGCCACTTGTGGACACAGTGGAGCAGAAACTGGTGCAGCCAAGGAGTCCCACCCTAGAATGCAAGGAGCACAGCCCTGACGAGGCGTCTCACACCGGCCAGCACAAGGTCCAGCTGTCACGCCTGGTTCCTCCCTTCCAATAACAAACATTTCCTCATCTCCACCCGAGACCGCACTGCGCCGCCTTCATGGTTCACATTTCTAAGGACATCCTGATCTGTGGAGTATTCTCTAAGAAGACCGAGGCTTTTTCTACAGCTCTCCTCCTCGCTGTTTAAATCCTTCTGGTAAAGCCCTTGACAGTGCATTTACAGGAGAATGAGCTTTTTCTTGTACGCAGTTCAAAACTCTGCCAGCCCCTACCTATCACCCAGTTCCAAAGAAGTCTCTCGAGTTTCAGGTACTCTATGCACTGTGCAACAATGTTTCAGTCAACAAGGGACACCAAATACAACAGTGGTGCGGTAGATTACAGTGAAGCTGGACAATCCCTACTGCCTAGTGATTTCACAGCTGTTGTGGAAAAACAATGCTTTCCGTATGCAGCCGTGGCGGAAATGCTGGTATAAAAAAAGCCCACACTTCTAGGTATACAAAAGCACAGCACATAAAATTACGTATGTACCTAATATGACTGGCTTATGTATTCACTAAACCATACTTTTTACGTATTTTAGAGTATGCTCTAATTAATAAAAAAAATATTTACTGGGAAAGCTTGTTATGTTGCACTGGCAATAGCCTCGGACATCTCAGGTTTAGTTTAATACATCTCCTGATGGCAAAAGGGACCACTTCGAATGACTGGCCCAGACCATCAAAGTTTGTGAAGATGCACCCTGTAATGCTTACACGATGACATAATTGCCCAGTGACATTTCTCAGGACACATTCTCCTTGTTAAGTGACCATGATTGTTACAGCAGCAACCTCATTTCCAGTAATGATTTCTTAGTCGGTTCCAGCTGCTATCACAGAATACATAGACGAGGTAGCTATGTAACGAACAGAAATTTGTTTCTTACAGCTTGTTTATAAGGGCCCTAACCCCACTCATAAGAGCTCATCCTTTGCTCCCTATCATCCCTCCTAAGGCCCCACTACCTAAGACTATCACTTTAGGGGACAGGATTTCAACATACAAACTTGGGGGCCACATTCAAATCACAGCATCAGAAAACATTTGTATAGAACTGCTTCAGTTTTTTTTTTTTGTTTGCTGTTTTTTGGGGGTGGGTAGTGGGGATTGAACTTGGGTCCTTGTGCTTGCAAAGCAGGTGCCGGAACCACTGAGCTAAATCCCCAATCTTCAGATGTTTTTTGAAAGCAACAATTTCTTTACTTTCAATCAATAGTTAATTTAATGGTTATGTTTCAGATAAAACCGACTACATAAGAGAAATACAGCATGTTGGTTACGTAATGCAAATGTAATCAAACTGGAAGCACCGTTCCTATCTCAAATTCTTGTTGAAGAAAACAACGAATAGATATTTTATTAAAAATATGACCACAGGTAGGTTACAGACTACAGAGATGAAGATGTATTGAAGTTTTGGCTCATTTTGATTAGGTTTCAGCTAGAACATTTGGTCGAAGTGAAGTGTGAAGAGGAGAAATCAGGACAAAGACAAGTTCTAGGGTTGGAGTACACGAAGGATTATGGTGAAGTACTGGGTCTGTAACAGTGGTGGTGAACCCATGGCACATGCGCCACGGCGGGTATGCAAGCCCAGCATCCCCAGCAACGCCCCGCAGTGAAAACAGGGGCAGTGTGGCACTTGGCGATAAATGCATGAGCTTGGAGTTGCAGTCTGGGCACTCAGTCTCTGAAAGGTTTGCCATCACTAGTCTGTCACAGCCATCTTACTAGGTCTCTGTGTATTATTTTGCATACTCAATCCATAGCCCTGGAAAAAATGAAGACAATGTTTCATGACGCAGAAGGTGACTTCTATGGAAAGGAGCCCCCAAAAGCCATGGTCCTCACAACCATTGAGGAAACTAAAAAATAAATGTATCTCTGTGAGCCCAAGGAAATGACTGTGACTTTGGTTTTTAATTATATATATGACGGCTACTATATACGACAGCAAAGTCCCGAATCCTATCTTATGTCTTCTACTTAAATGATTGCTTTCTTAAGGCAATTTAAAGTCCACCTCTGTTCTTGATTAAGAAAAGTCTCTACTTTCCCTTCCATCACAAGGCTGTTATTCTCTAACTTCCTTTCCTTCCTCACTTTTGTCTCTGGGAACTGCTCTCCGTGCTGCTCACCCTCCTGGCTGTGAGGCCGGCTCTGGGACAGGCAGCAGGTGCAGCAGGGAAGGGATCCAGCTGGCCAGGGGTGGCCTGACCCAGGACCTAGAACTCACCAGACATGCGGTCACAGCCGCTTCATGGGAGCCTTGTGAACTCCACCTCTCTACTCCGTTTTACTCCATGTCTGCATCCTCATTGATGTGCTTTGGCGCTAAAGCTACTCTGTTAAGAGCTCAATAACCATGATAAAGTCAGTTTTCTGTCTCCTAATATCAAGGTTCTTGTCCTTGAAGAAAACTACAGCTAATTTCTAGCTCACCCATCAAACAGCCATCCAACAACAGGAAGCTGGATTGGCTGCTTCATTTACTCCAGAAATACCCAGTAACTGTCCGCTCTGTGCCACACACTATTGAAGGTACCAAGGGTACTGCAGTGAATATGCAAAAATCCCCACTCTCCGGAGTTCTACTTCTAGTAGGGAAAATACAATGTTAAATGTGGTTAATACCATGTTAGACGTAATGTTAAATGCAAATATAATGTTCAATACACGTTAAATGATGGTAAATACTGAGAGGAAAAAAATAGGGAAGGGGGAAATCAGAGTTTGGAATGGCAAAGTCAATTTTAACAAAGGTCTGGGCAAGGTGACATTAAAATAAGCCTGGAGTGTTGACAGGGTCAGGTAGCTTTCCAGACAAATGGAGCAGCCTGCAAAGGTCCTGGGGCAGGACTGTGCTTGGTGTGTTAGGACACCCAGGGTGGCTCGAACAGAGTTCCAGTGGAAGGTAAGGAGGACATGATGAGAAAATAGGCAAGGGCCTTTTCAGGCCATGAGAAGGACAGTGGCTTTTACTCTGAGTGAGGTGGGAGGCCTGGCCTGGCCCTGGGAAGAGGAATAACACGATGCAGTTCGTCTTTCAATAGGATCCTGCTAGGTCTCTGAAGTGCTCCCTGGGGACAGGCTGGCAGAGGGCAACAGCGAAAGCAGAAATTCCTAGGAAGCTACTGAAATGATCCAGGTAAACGCTGATAACAGATTAGCTGGTGGTATGTGGAGGTGGCAAGAAGCAGTCATTGTGGATCTATCCCAAGACTGTGGCCAAGCGAGACTCACTGAGGATGGACCAGATAGATACCTATAGAGCGAGTGCAGAAAAAGGATGCAAGGGTGACCTCACAGCTTCTGGCCCGAGTAACTTACCAGCTGTGTCACCGGCATGGCGTAATTTCTAGCTCTGAAGACTGGACAAGTAACAAAAGTATGCAAGCAGACAGCCCCATACGGGTACCGTGGGCTCTCCAGCTATATTTCAGTGCAAATCAACAGGCGCTATGGAATGTCTGCTTTGTGCCTGGCTCTGAGTCTGCTCGATCTGGGAATGTAAGCATGAGTGAGTTTGTGCAGTCCCCTCTCGGAGAGCTCGCAATGTGGTAAGAGACAAAAATGCTCCTCTAGGGCAGGGTGTTCAATGTCAGTCACCAAAATGTGCAGAAGATTCAGAAGTCATCAGGCAAGGGTGTGACTGAAGAAGGTAGGAGAGATCAAGGGGGCTGCATGAAGGAGGAGACGGCAGGGCAGCCCATAACCTTCTTGGGCTGAAACGGGCACAGCAGGGAGGCGCGGTGTGTGCAGGGAGTGATCACCTGGGCAGGGTGGCGGCCATTGATTATCAAAGACTGTCTCCTCTGTCTGTCTCCTCTGTGCACCACACACCCGGGAGTGGGAAGCACATCTCCAAAATCCCAGTGTGCATTTGATTTCTTACAAATGTTCCTCAAAGTATGGCTGGTATTTGATTTGCAAGTTCCCACTTTCACAAGTATAATGTGGTTCAGACCAGTCGACTGTAATCAGAACACAACTTCACATTCTATGTCTCTGACACAAAATTCTGCAGAAGTATGCAGAAATAGTGTGTGTGTGTGTGTGTGTGTGTGTGTGTGCATGTACGCACGTGTGTGAGTCTCTGTATGCATGTGGAGAGTCCCGCTCAGCACCCTTTGAGCTTTCTCTTCCCAGAGATTCCAAGAGCCACAGAAGGGTCCACCAGGACCCGCGGCAGTGTACACAGGGTCACTTGGAGTCAGCTGGTGACAGGCTCACAGTGGAGTCCATCGTGACTGAGATCTTTTCCAGAAGTTCATATACATAGTTACCAGCCTGCACATTTAATTTTTCTGTAAGACGAAATAAAGACTGTGAAATTTAAAGTAAAAAAGGAAGCCATGAATTTTTGTATTAACCCTTTACCATAGCTCATGTTATCAACTCTGAAAACACTGACTCTATTTCCATGAGTTGACAGATAATGGGAGATCTAGATATTAAGTGAGTCAGAGAATAACATCATATTTGGTTCTTTAATTCGAGGCCTGTGAAATACTATTTTATGAGAAAACTTAAAAATGAGAAATACAGTTCATAAAGAATACAACTCTCGGGCTGAGGATTTAGCTCAGTGATTCGGTGGCCCGCCTTGCAACAAGTTCAATCCCTGGTACCAAAAAAAAAAAAAAAAAAGAATACAACTCTCAAAGAGATGACAACCAGAAACATATATGCACCAAATATTAATACCCCCAACTATATAAAAGAAATATTAAGAAACATGAAAAACCAAATAAGCACTAATACGATTGTAGTGGGGGATCTAAATACCCCACTTTCACAAATAGACAGATCATCTAGGAAAAAAATCAACAATGAAATACTAGAACTGATCCAAGCTTTTGAAAATATGGACTTAATAGACATCTATAGAGTGTTCCACACCACAAAATCAGAACATACATTCTTTTCGGCTGCACATGGGTCATTCTCCAAGATACATAACATACTAGCTTACAGAACAGGTTTTAATAAATGCAGAAGAATTGAAGTTATTCCCTGTATATTATCAGATCATAGTGTAATCAAACTGGAGATAAATAGCACAAGAAATCATAGGAACTTCACAAACACATGGAAATTGAACAACACTCTCCTGAAAAATCAATGAATCACAGAGGAAATTAAAGAAGAAATCAGACAGTTTTTACAAATAAATGAAAATGCCAGTACAACATACAGGAATCTATGGGACACAATGAAAGCAGTTCTATGTGGAAAATTCATAGCACTGAATGCCCACACTAGGAAAGCAGAGTAAGCTCAAATAAACAACCTAATGATGAATCTTAGACTCCTAGAAAAACAAGAACAAGAAAAACCCAAAACTCGAACAAGAGAGGAAATTATAAAGAGCAGAAATCAATGCAGTGGAAACTAAGAAAACAATATAAAAAATAAATGAATCGAAGAGTTGGTTTTTTGAAAGAATAAATATAATTGATAAACCCTTAGCAAACCTTATCAAAAAAAGGAAAGAAAGGCTCAGATTCATGCAATCAGGAATGAAAAAGGCGAAGTCACAACAGATCCAAAAGAAATCCAAAGGATAATCAATACCTACTTTGAGAACCTGTACTCTAACAAAATGGAAAACACAGAAGAAGTGGACAGATTTCTAGATACTTATGAATTACCAAAGTTGAACAAAGAAGATAAAAACATTTTAAACATACCAATTACAATCAATGAAATTGAAAATGTAATTAAAAATTTACTAACAAGGAAAAGCCCAGGTCCTGATGGATTCACAGCTGAATTTTACAAGACATTTAGAGAAGAACTACTGCCATTACTCTTCAAACTTTTCAATGAAATTGAAAGAGAAGCAACATTTCCAAACTCATTCCTAGAAGCAAGTATCACTTTGATTTCCAAACCAGGGAAAGACACAACTTAAGAAAGAGAACTACAGGCCAATCTCCTTTATGAATATAGATGCAAAAATCCTTAATAAGATACTAGCAAACAGAATACAGAGGATCATTAAGAAGATCATACATCCTGACCAAGTCGGATTTATTCCAGGGATGCAATGATGAAAAACCAACAGCCAACATCGTATTAAATGGCCAAAAACTGAAAACTTTCACATTAAAATTAGGAACAAGGATGCCCACTATCACCACTCCTCTTCGATATAGTTCTGGAGACATTAGCCATAGCAATTAGACAAGAGAAAGAAATTAAAGTAATAAAGGTAGAAAAGGAAGAAGTTAAACTGTCATTATTTGCTGATTATATGATACTTTACACTGAAGACCCAGAAAACTCTACCAAAAGACTTCTAGACTTAAATGACACTTATAGCAGAGTAGCTGGATACAAGGTCAACGCCCAAAAATCAATAGCCTTCTTGTACACAAATAACAGACTCACTGAGAGAGAAATTAGGGAAATAATTCCTTTCATAATAGCATCCAAAAAAATGAAGTATCTAGGAATCAATCTAAGAAAAGAAGCAAAAAACCTCCACACTGAAAACTACAGTACTCTGAAAAAAGAGATTGAAGAAGACATAAGAAAATGGAAAGATATCTCCTGCTCCTGGGTAGGAAGAATCAACATAGTGAAAATGGCCATACTACCAAAAATGCTATACAGATTCAGTGCAATGCCAACTGAAATTCCAACACTAAATTTCACAGAACTAGAAAAAAGAATCCAAAAATTCATTTGGAACCATAAGAGACCCAGAACAGCAAAAGCCATCCTAGGCAACAAACACATGGCAGCGGGTATAACAATTCCCAATTTGAAACTATACTACAAAGCCACTGTGATAAAAACAACACGGTACTGGCAAAGAAACAGACCTGAGGATCAGCGGAACAGACTGGAAAACACAAAAACAACTCCAGATATGCTCCGCTACCTCATCTTTGACAAAGGAGCTGACCATCCCCACTGGAGGAAAGATAGCCTCTTTAATAAATTGTGTTGGAAAAACTGGATCTCAGCCTGTCAAAGATTAAAACTAGACCCTTAGCTCTCACCATGTACTAAATTAAAATCCAAGTGGATTAAAGATCTAAATATTAAAACAGAAACACTAACCTTGCTGAAAGATAAGTTAGGCAGAACTCTGGAAGACACTGGCATAGGAAAAGACTTTATGAACAAGTCCTCAGTAGCACGGGAACTAGCAGAAAGAATCAACAACTGGGATCTCATCTTATTAAAAAGCTTCTGCACTGTAAAAGAAACCTTTAACAGAACTAAGAGACAACCTACAATGTGGGAAAAAAATTTTACCAGCTGCTCCTCAGAAAAAGGACTATTATCTAGAATATATAAAGAAGTCAAAACAATCAGCACCCCCCCAAATATAAAGACCCGATTCAAAAATTGGTATCTGAAATGAACAGACATTTTTTCAGACAAAGAAGCAAAAGCAGCAAGTAAATATATGAAAAAATGTTCCACATCACTGGTCATTCGAGAGATGCAGATGAAAACAACACTGAGATTCCACCTCACCTCAAAAAGAATGGCTGCTATCAAGAAATCACACAATAACAAATGTTGGTGCAGTTGTGGGAAGATAGGAACCTTTCTCCATTGCTCGCTCAGAGAAGTGTCAGCCTGAAAGAAACAAAACTTTCCAGTCTGCAGCATCAAGATCTACATGAAACTCAACATTTTTATAAATGTGCACACCGTGTATGCCACAGATCTGGTAGTTTTCATAATGACCAAATGTACTTCTAAAATGATACAATGCTTATCTAAGAGAATCTTTCTTCTTGGTTGGTAAAACGGTGGATAAAAATTAAACCTCTAACTCACTGAAAAACTAGCAAATGCTCCATACCCACGTTCAATCTTGGAAGTTTAAAAATCTTTCAAAAATCAGAAAAAATTTATTTGGTTTTCAAGACATTTGTCCTTTCTTTTTCAGAAACTGAGGCTGAACTTCGGGTGAAAAGCAGTAATGTTAAGTATCCGAGCAATGAGAAATTCTTTTCTGGTAAATTAACGTTGAAAACCCCAAATAAAAGCATGTATTTCAGGAAACCTGAAGACAAAAATATCATGCTCATACAAAACAAGCTTCGGAGTTGGGAAAGAGCAGTGCCCAGAGGCAGCCCTTTTATCAGTTCTCCGACCTCTTGGAACTGGACGTGAGGCCTAAAAATAACTCAAGCTGATTTCACCAGAGTGGAGCTCAACCAAGCTTCAGCGTGCGAAGCCCTGATCAGCAGACATGTTTGCATGACGCAGGGAGAGCAGGGGTAGAGTGGAAGAGGCGGTGAGGAGGCCGACAGGCCAGAGGCAGGGCTCTGGATTTTGTTCTGAATGTTCAGAAGCCAATGAAGGATGCTGAGCAAGACAGTGATGGAATCAAATTTACATCTGAAAAGGTCGCTGGATGCTGGGCAGAGATGAGATCAGTCAGAGGCAGGGCATCAGCTGCCAGCAACTGCAGTGATCTACAGGAGAGCCAAGGTGGCTTGGACCAACCCCACAGGCAGCAGAGACCTGGTTACAGGGAAGATAACAGTCACGTGCCCACAGATCACGAGAGATCTAAGGAAAAGAAAGTTAAATCTCCAGTTCTTTTCATTAATGAATTGCAGATTGTTCCATGAGTTAGAGTAAACCAATCAAATGAGAAATGGGGAAGGGCTATCAACAATTTACAAAGCTAGAAACGTGCACATGACCACATCCAAAGACTTCAACACCTCTAGTAATGACAGAAATGCAAACTGAAACAACCACCAGATGCTTTTCCCCATCTGATTAGAAAAAAATGTTAAAGTTAACTATAGCGGGTTGAATGATATCCCCCAAAATTCACATCTACTGGCAACACGGGATGTAACTTTATTTGCAAATAGGGTCTTTGTAGTTGTAACTGTAGTAACCACTCTCTCCTTCAACTGTGCTTTCACTTTCTTCAGTTTCCGTCACAAACAGTAAAAAGCGGTCAAAAAATACTAACTGAAACATTCCAGAAATAATTCCTAAGATTTCAAGTTGCACACCATGCTGAGTAGTGTGCTGAAATCTGCAGATGTCATGCTCCACCCCACCCAGGAAATGAAAATCACTCCTTTGCCCTCCATATCAACACTGTAGGTTTCCTGCTTGTTGGTCACGTAGTAGCTGAAGCCGTCCAGGTTATCAGATTGACAGCGATGGTTATCTCAGTGCTTGTGGTCAAGTAACCTTACTGTACTTAATGATGGCCCCAAAGTGCAAAAGAAGTGATGCTAGCAATGCGATATGCCAAAGACAAGTTCTAAAGTGCTTCCTTTAAATAAAAAGGTATGGGCTGGGGATTTAGCTCAGTGGTGCTGCTCCCTGCCTCACAAGTACAAGGACCCAAGTTCGATCCCCGGTACCAAAAAATAAAAAGATCAAATAAAAAGGTACAAGTTTTTGACTTAATAAAGAAAAAAATTACATGCTGAGATTGATAAGATTTATTGCAAGAACCAACGTTCTATCCATGTAATTGTGAAGAAGGAAAAAGAAATTCATGACTTTTCTGTTGTATCTCCACCTGCCGAAGCCCTGGCTATAATGCATAATAGGATAGAGGGCTGAGTAATACTGAGTTTCAGGCATTCACTGGGGTGGGGGGTCTTGGAAAGCATCTCCTGCGGATAAAGGTGACTTCTGTAACGAAGACGAGGTGCTACTGGATTAGATCAGGTCTTAAACCCAAAGGCTGGTGTCTTTATAAAAAGACAAGACCTACAGGCACAGACAGGATGTGGACACAGAAGCAGTGATACAGCCACAGCCACGGAATGCAAAGAATTACTGGCAGCCACCAGAAGCTAAGAGGCAGGGAAGCCAAGGTGGCTTTGGGGCCCTAGGGCTGACATGACCTTGCTGACACCATGATTTCAGACTTCGGGCCTCCAGAACCGTAAGACAGTAAGGTTTGTGGTTCTGGTACACCAGCCCTAGAAAAGGAAAACAGTAACACACAGTGTTACCAGGATTTATGGGAAGCAGCAGGCACCCTCAGGCTTGTTGGCGGAAGTATAAATTAGTAGCATAACCTTTGAGGAAAACCATCAGGTTATACTAACACCATTTAAATAACCAGATCTTTTCACTCCACAATTCTACTATGAAGGACACACTCTAAGAAAACGGTGAGAAATGTGTACAGAGATTTTTTTTTTTAATGAAAAATGCGAAGTTAGTCAAGTAAACTCTGGTGTAAACTTACACTACAGATATCAAAAGTAAAAATAGTCTTAATTTTTTGGTAGTTTCTTACAAAACAAAAATACCCCTTACTACACAATCCAGCTACCACACTCACTAACATGCATTCAAATGAATTGAAAATATGTCCACACAAAAACCTTGACATGACTGTTTAGGGCATCTTTATTAATAATTATCAAAACTTGGAAGCAATCCTAGGTTATCTCCAATAGGCGACCTCCGTATTCCTCCCAAGCTAACCTGGGTTCCCTTGACCTCATCTTCCTTTATCAGCAACTTGCCCAGCCCTGCAGGGGTGTTAACATGCACTCTCTCCTTCCCTTGCTTGTATAACGCAGTTTCCCAGGGTTTTTGCCCACCAATTCTTCTATGCTTCTTGCCATTTGCTGCACTTCAGGGGGAAAAAAACGAGCTGAAACAAAAGTGCTCTTGAAAACTAAAAAATATGAGAGCATAAGGGGAAAAATTTAAAAAAAAATTGGAAGACCAAGTTAGGAAATTGTCTCATCCAGCAGAAAAAAAGGAAATATGAAATAAAGACAGAAAGACATTAGCTCAGTCCAAAGGGACCAATATGTAAGGAAGAAAATATCACTGAGTAATCTCTAGATCTGGAGCGACACTGTCTAGTCTAAAAGGCCCTTTCTCCCCAAGAGCTGATCGCAATGGAGGAGGAGGACCTACTTCATAACACGTCACAACACTGGGATGCAGCGAAGATCCTAAAAGCTTCCAAAGATGGAGAGGAACGAGAGCATATAAAAGACAGGGGATCAGAAACTTTTTTTTGGTACTGGGGATCGAACTCAGATCCCTGTGCTTGCGAGGCAGGCGGCAGAATCACTGAGCTAAATCCCTGGCCCAAAAGACAGGGGATCAGAAAGGAGTACTGCATCTAGTGCCAAAACGGAAAACTAGAAGATAATAATGTTGTATGAAAAATGAAGAGAAACCAATTTCAAAGTACAATGCTAAACACCATCCGGTGGTACAAAGGTACACTCCGATGTCAATTTACCTCCCTCGATGCCACACAGTCACTGTTGATAGCCAGGCCCATTCTACCTTGACAGCCAGCCCAGTGTATTTATTTTGTTTTGTTTTTTGAGACAGGGTCTCACTGTGTAGTTGAGACTGACCTGGACCTCACTATGTAGCCCAGGCTGGTCTTGAACTCACAGCAATCCTCCTGCCTCAGCCTCCCGAGTGCTGGAATAACAGGCGTGCCCCTGGCTCAGCATAGTGTATTTATCCCTTTAAATGGTTTTGAAGGGGGAGAAATAGCTCCAAGGCATGAATCCTTATTAGCTGAAGCCAGTTACGGTAATTCTATTTCCTTCTCTATGGTGTGAGACGTGAAGTGAAGTCCTTAAGAGGTTTAAGAAAATGATCTTCTGGCTTTTAAACAATGGATCAGCAGTGAAAGGGTTCATTCATTTCACTTCCAGGTAGCCCTGTCTTTTCACAGAACACTTGCATCGTGGTGGTTACCATGCAGCTATCCCACAAGGCCACATCCTTACACCAAGTCTCAAAGAACTGACAGGTGGGAAGAACCCGAGTCCTTGAAAACATCCCGAAGCCTACAATGTGACTGCAGCTATTTAGCTCTAGACTTCCCCAATCTAATAAATATCCTTTCTCTACATGTTACTGTACTGGGTATTACCTGCAGCTAAAAGCGTCATACACTGATACGTGTCTTTTCTTAGAAAGAGAATGGAGCCAAGAAACAGGAGGGGTGAATTCATACTGGAGCCAGATTATGTAAGAGAGATGCCTCCTCATCTTCCATAAGATGAAATCAATGATAATATCTAAGGTAGACAAATCAAGAGACACAGACTAGTGCATATGTAGCACTAGAGAAATAAATTCCACAGAGAAGGCTAAAAGTTGAAGATATTTAACTTCTGTAGTACTAATTGGCTTATTAAACTATATGACTACATTACTGGTATAATCGAGTATTTGTCTGGACTCTGTCCTACGTTCCTGGCACACAACTTCTAAAACTCTTACTGTTTCCTGAGTGAAAATAGCATCTTTGTTATATCAGTGAAGTGACTGACGTGAGCTGCTTGACCTTCAGAGCCAAAGTGGGCCTGGAGATGGGGTTCGATCGCATGACCAAGGACCCAACTAGCCATACCTCTTATCACGAAGCCCTAACTGTGGACACAGAAGCACGGTGGAATGCTGCAGGTGACGAATCAGGGAGGGCCAGGGTCGTGCTGCAGCACGGGTAGGCAGGAAGGGCGTACAGCACCCCTGGGGGATGGTACTGGAGGCCCAGCTTTGCCTGAGGATGCACAAGGGAATCAATCCTCTTGAGATTTTCCTATCAAGATGTTATCCCAGAATATAAAAGGATATTTGTCAGAAGAGTGTCAACTTGGGTAGTCATTTAATTCCAGATTCTTTAAGACCAATGCCCAATGATTCCCTTATGGCTGAAGTCTGCCAAAGGTTACAGGGAGAAATGAGACATCTGTCCCAGTTAGCATCGTTCATTCTCCAAGTAGTCCTTTCTCCTGCTCTGGGTACCTCAGCTCTTGTCCAAGCCAAACACACTGAGCTGGGAGTCTCCAGGCCCGAAAATCTCCCTTCCTGCATCATCCGGCTCCCCTTTAGAAAATCAGAGACCTGGTTTGAGCCACCTGGCAGCAAGAACACGCAGAATGAACTCACATAAAAAGAAGTGATGGCTTGACGTTGGCATTAACTCTTTAAAATCAAAGAGGGGTTCATTTTTAAATATTTCAAAGTGATAATCTGGAAAGAAGAAATTCGGATGCTTTTCAATCAATCTATGGACACGATGCTGATGAATCAGAAACAAAGCGGCTTTGCTGGGGCCCGGGGCCTCAGTGCTCAGTGGCTTGGGAACAAGAACTGGCCTTGCACTGTTGGGGCCACGGCTTCCTGCGATGGTGCCGACTCGCGCACTGCACTCTGTGGGGTTTGGAGTGGGGCTGAGCATCTGCCCCCGCAACGTCACGTCTGTGTGTCAGTGGGAACCCAGACCCCTGAGGAATGGGTGGCTAAACCTCTCCTGGGCTCCACAGGGCACCCACGCACAGTGAAACTGTGGGTGGGCGGCAGAGGTGGGAAATGAGCTTAGCTCTGCATTTTATGTGTTCTTTACATCTTTACCGCTAATCTCAGTCAAAGCAGAGCTTCCAGGATGATCTAGACGTATATGCACCAAATGGCTGGGATATCGGCCCTGAAATCAGAAAACACTCTAAATGGCAACGTGATATTTGTTTATTTGTACTAGAAAAAGCCACTGCAGAAAGCGCCTTATCTGGAGAAACAATTTGAACTTTCACTCACCTCCTCAAATCTAAATTGATATCTAACGCCCATTTTCCTGCAAAACAAAAGCAGGCAGCAGAGTCAAAGCCTTTCATGCTAAGAAATGTTGTAGAAACTGAGAAGAAATAAACACGGTCTTATTTTCTATGTAGACGATCTCCTTTAACATCAAAGGGTGTTTATATTATTCAACACTTAAGTGGAAAGAGTGACTTTACCATGTTCCCTCCGCCCAAGTTCATTGCTACAATACCTGAATCTCTGCCAGCCTTTGGCCCATGGCTAGGAAGTCCTCAGCACAGCCCTGTTTTGGAACACTTTCACCACTCCCTTAACCTTTCCATTTTTAAAATGTTTTCGGCTATCACACACACTTTTACATTTTAAGCACTGTTTATATAAAGGGGTGCATTTTAACTAAATCCAGCAGTTGAGACCACGCTTACTACCTGAATGTGAGTGGTTCTATAACACTTCATTAAAGTTGCAAACAATTCTATTTGTGGTATAACTCTAATAACTCTGCTAATGATGCTTGTGACAGAAGATGCACTTACAAATAAGTTAGCATAATTATCGATGTGCATAATGGCGAACATCAACCTCTTTTCTGATAAGGCTAAAGATAGGAGAACTGCTAGCTCCTTGCTCCTGAATAACATACTATAAACAGACACATGGAGGTCCAAGTTAGACACGGATAATAAATCACCAATTACATGGGATGGGGTAAAAGGAAAGAGGGTAAGAGATTACCTGAAGGGCAGTCAATGTGCTTTGAGCCCTAAAAGTCAAGGAGAAGACAGCAACACACCTGCAGGTAACAAAGACATCTGAGACCGTGAGCTCCCTGTACTGGTCACTAGTGGGCACTTTACGCAGCTCTGCTGCTTTCAGAACGTGGGAGCCAGTGAGTTGTGCCATGATGACCTTCAGGAGAGCAGAGGGAGGTTAGGTTACATTTTCCATTCACATTGCATTTACCTGCAGGGGTGTCTCTCATGGAGCCTTCTTGCACACAGCCAAGCCAGCAGTGCCTACTGCCACTGAGAGGTTACCTCGATGCCCAGAGCTGGTACACAGCACTCTCCATGTGCTCAGCTTCATAAAGTGAACCCCAAACCCCATACACTGATGCAGCTGTGTTTCAGTTTCTATCATGACTGTCTCCAGGACTGGGCAGGGCATGGAGGAACCCAAGAGTAAATTCAGCTGAGGAAGGAAGAGGCCAGAAACTGAGACTGAGGGAGGTTCAGTCTGATCATGAAAGCAAACCTTGTAATTGGTTTTGTTGACCATGCATTCATCCATCGACTCAACTAAGACTCAGGCCCTGAGAATGTAGAATGCGCCAGGCTCAACCTTAGGAGCGACCGGGAAAGAAAAAAAAAAAAGGCATAGTTTGGATTGGTGAGATTGCAGTCTAATGAGGAGAAAGGTAAGTTTCTTAGTTTGCTGGGCTACTGTAACAAGACACTACAGACTGGTGGTTTAAGCAATAGACATTTATTTCTCTCAGATCTGGAGGCTGAGAAGTCCAAGACCAAGGCTCTGACAGATCAGTTGCTTGGTGAGCAACTGCCTCCTGGTTTTGATGATCGCTGTTTGTTATATCTTACACGGTAGAGAGAAAGAAGGTCTGGGCTACCTTCCTCTTCTTCAAGGACAGTAATTCCCTTCTTGAGGGCTGGACTCTCAGGTTGGCTCAATCCCCCTCGCAAAAGCCCCACCACCTACTACATCACACTGGGGCTGAGGATTTCAGTGTATAAACTTTGTATGCAAACAGTCAGTCAAAACAAGCACAGAACTGTTTAGTTTTGAATTAAGTATTAGGTGGAAGTGCACAAGATTACACTCTCTGTAGTGAAAACACAGCACTGCAGGATGCAGCACGACGGGACATTCCAGGAGGTAGTGCATTCAATGCATGTGGCAAAGCTCCTGGGACCGGATGTCAGAAAAGAGTGAATTTACTGCATGTCACTTAGAGAATACATTTTAAAAGCAGCTTCATGCCAATCATTTCATGTGGTTCAACTTAATAGATGCTCCATTAGCAGGAAGCAGAGGAGAACAAGAAACAAGTGATAAACAGTCTCATGAGTGACAGCCATTGCATCAGAGCCTGGGAAAAAATAAAGGTGCTTTCCACAGACAACACAGAGGAGGATGAGGAGGTAAGGATCCTCAGGTACAAGAGCAGCACAGCAGGTGAAAAGTTCTTCCAATTCATTTGGATTTTTAAGAAAAAGCGTCAGGCAGCTGAAGTCCATGCAGGTGGGGAAGAAGAAAAGGACATAGCAGAAATAGAACAAGGTGATCTTAAAAGACTAGGTTAAATAGACTAGAATTTGGTCTAGAGTCAACGGAAAGTCAGGAAAGTGTTTTAACCGAGGAGTGGTGTGATTAAATCATTTCTGGAAAGATAATCTTCATAAAAACATGGCAGAGATTGATTTGTTGTGGGAGATACTGGAGGCGCAAATATGACTGACGAGGCTTTCATTACCGAGGCCCGTGATTCTCTCTGAAATGGTTGCAGAATCACACGGGCATGTGTGCATGGCCACTCCCCTGCATGCATCTGTTCTGGAAAAGGGCCTATGGTGTTCACCAGGTACTGCAGGAGGTCACAGCCTGCAAAGGGCTAAGAGCTACAGAGTCAGAGTTCAAAGGGGCAGATACAGTAACCACACAGTGAACAGAATAAATTCACGAGATGGCTTATTTAAAATGTCTTCCCAGTCTTGCAGTTAACTACAGAGTCAGAGTAAGATGAGGAGGATCCAAACACCTTTGGAAAAATGGTCACAAAATTTCAAACTTGGTAACCCTGGCAGTGTTGGGGAGAGGAAGGAGGGAGGGAGAGAAGTGGGTAGTTTTACACTAGCATAAAAAATGATTTCACTTCAAAGAACTGAATATTTAACCTCTGCACTTGTGTCACTCCTAGCTAAAGATTTTCTTCTATTTTTATGGGCCAAAGTATTTCTGGCTAAAGACAGAGATAAGATGAACTATAAAGGACCCTGCTTGCACATAAAAATAAAAGGCAGATGAAAAAACAATCTTCAAAGCCTTTTTCAAGAATGATCCTTCTCTGCTTTCTATATTCTCAGGGCATTAAGAAACCCGCAGGGGATGTATCTTCTTCTATCACACAAGGGAATTGAACAGGTAAGGAAAAACAAAGAAAGCTAAAGACAGCAAGCCAAAGTATTAATCTTTGAATGCAAAAAGCATTTCACATGATTAGAAGTTTTATTTTCCAAATCAGGAATTTGACTCAGCAGCGTGGATTGGCCCTTAGATGAATAATTTCTTCTTTTGTGTCATCATGCGTGGTGGGACAAATTTATATTTCTTTAGGAAACATCTATCAGTCAGTCTTAACATTCTTTTTTACTTCTTCTTTCCTTCTAGTTCTAACATCCAAAGTGAAAACAGTGCCCAACACTCAGCAGGTGCTCAAAGTGAGGGGCACAACAAAGTGCTTATCTCTAACGCTCTAATTTCTATACCTTAAAAAAAATTTTTTTCTGTAGATTGAAAATCATTACTATCTGCTTTTATTACATAAGTAATGCACGACAGAGCTCCAATTTTGAAATAAAACAGGACGCTGCATTCCATTACAAAGACCAGCATGAGAGCCTAGGGATCATGGGACCACAACGTCTTTGTTAAGAAGTTGCTTGTTAAGAATGCAGATCCCTGGGCTTGGGATTAAGCTCAGTGGCACCTCACGTGCACTGAAAGTGCAAGGTCCTGAGTTTGATCTCTGGACCAAAAAAAAGAAAAAGAATGTAAATTCCTGGGCCCCACCAGACTCGTTCATTCCATCAGAAGCGCTGGTGGAGTCAGAGCCTGCACTTTAATAGCTTCCTCACTGATTTTTGCCTGCACCAAAGTTTAAAAGCCACTGGTCTGGGTAGGGACAGAAAGAGATAAGAATGGGACTTGTAAACAAACTTAAAAAGGACACAGAGGAACAATGGGGAGAAAACTCATCGGGCGTGTCTAGTGAGAATGCCACCAAACTTTGACCTCAGTGATCAGCAGGGAAACTGGTCCCCAGGTTTGTTCTCTCGGGGCCAGGGACTGAAAGTTGTCTTGGAGAGGGCAATTCCTGCCACTGCAGCCGCACTGCCACAGAGCAGAGAGCTCAGAAGGGTCCAGGGGCCCACGGTCTGGCTGGAAAAGGCTGGGAGCTGAAGTCTCAAAGGAATCTATCCGGGCTGCGAAGGCATCCGCTGAAACTGGAGAAATGCAGCCTGGCACTCTCGCTCAATGAGTGGATCTCAGACTTCAACCTGCCTTCAAATCTCTTTGAAGCGAGATCTAGGGACCTTCAGAAGAGCTTCTGCTGCAGCAGCTCCACAGACAGGGATCCCACTACTGCTCCTGTGGCTCAGCACCAGCACTCTAACAACTGCTGTTCTCCTTGTAATCTCCTCTGCTGACGTCTCCTCTTTATCACCAACCAGCTTGGTTTACAGGCACTTTTTCTCTTTTTCTGGCACAGGCTAAGGAAAATGTAGATCTAGAGCCAAACAGGCACTCTAACCCTCAGAGCTAGCAGAGTTAGTGGCGCCCTGAGGTAAGGTTGCAACTAAGGAAAGAGACAGCCTGGAAGGACAAGGACATGGGTTGGAGAGAGAAGAGCCCTGAGTTCCAGAAGCACACAGCGCTCCAGGGAGCTGCTATCTCTCTCCCCTCAAGTCTCTGACTTCCTGAAGTCAGTAGAAATGCTGTGGGCCAGGTGCCTTTTCTCCTCCCACCACACAGAAAGAGTTCCTAACTTTCCTTAGACTTCCACGGCTCTGTGACTCCAAAAGGTCTGTGTTTCTGGCTCTGAACCGTACTTCCCCAGCGCTAGATAACGTGAGCAGCAGAACTTATGGCCTGGCACAGCTGAGACACTGCTGAAAGCCTGCTCCTCTCTGGGCTTCTCCATGAAGGCTCCTGCCTCAAGGTGGAGGCCTTCCGGGGCCCTGGAGCTGCAGGTTCCTCAGAGCTTCTAAATGAACTGCTGTGGCCATCTGTGTCTTCAAAAGGTTCTCATGTGCTGAAGATGCAAGGGATGCTACGTAGCACCCTTCCCCAGTTGCTCTGTTCACTCCCTGACCCCCCGTCAGAGGCTCTGGGACTCAAACCAGCTGCACCCCGCGGGAAGCAGCAGAGCCAGGGGGATTTTTCCAACAGCATGTACTCTGATGGGTGCCAGAAATACAAGGCTGAGAGGGGCTCCAGTTCGTCTGTAACAATTAGTAAGGTTCAGTCACAGACAGCCACTCCCTGGGGGAAGAATCCACTGCCAGGGAGGCCAGGGAAGGTGGCTCCGGGGAGAAGGCTATCTGTCACTTGGAATTGAGGGCTGGAAAGGGGAAAAGGGGCCTTCTGGAAGAGCATCCGGGCTTACTGAATGCTCCTATCTCAACTAACACAGCAGTGTGTTCTCACCGGAATTCACATGCAGAGTGTCGTTTTATCTCCTCACAGGGCCCAGCTCAACAGCTAGGACAGAGTACACTCAGGGACACACACACACACACACAAACACACACACACATGCATGTGCGTGTGCATGTGCTCTTGCCACTAGTCAGTTGCACTGTTCCATCTGTACTTGCTGTTGTAACTGACAGATGAGTGCAAAAAAGAATGACTCTTCAGGGGCCAGGGATTTAGCTCACTGGTTCCGCCGCCTGCCTTGCAAGCGCAAGGACCTGAGTTTGATTCCCCGGTACCAAAAGAAAAGCTGCCTTCTGAATCTGAAAACAAAATAAAACAGAACAAAAAAACCTGTCAACTAAGTTGCACAAGAGACTAACGATAAAAAGGAAGAAGGGAACTTGATAAAAATCAAAGATCTTCTACCAGGCCAGCCATGTCCTTAAGACTCTCCACTTTAAGAACCCCAACTATGAGCCGGCTGAGATTCGAGGACAATGAAGATATGAAGCCGTCCACATTCAAAGAAAAGGACCGGGGCATGGGTCAAAGAATTCGTGAGTACATGGGCATCCACGTGTGTTTGATTAAAACAGCATGGTAAGGAGTGGAGCGACTGTTTTTCTATGATTTTTACAGCTGTTTTGCAATTTACTGGCCCACTAGAAAAGGAATTCACCAAAAACCCAGCGTCCTCCAATCCCTTTTCTCCTTGAACTTGACTAAAACTGGCAACAACCACCTTGTCCACCTCGTGCTGTCCCACCAGCTGCGCACTCTTCCAATCGGAAAATCGCTGGCTCTGTCACCGGGCTCCACACCAAGACGGCTGCCAGCCATCGCGCTGCTGTGATCTGGATTTAGCTTTACTCATGAAAAAGGGTTTCATATGAAGTTTTAAACCTTGCCCACTGCCCCCTCTCCCTTTAACCGGCCCAATAAGATTTCAGATGGCCCAGAAAAGAATTTACAGCTGAATCGATAAAGTGCTCTAATAAAGCACTTCTCTGAGATCGTTTGCACTCCAGCTGCAGAATTTTAAATGATTTAAAAAAAAAAAACTTTTAAGGTTACTTTTTGAATGAAAAAAAAAGTACTTACTTTCTTATTTTAGGCTTCTCCCAATTGCAGATACTCTGTAGTAATTACAACATTCAATTTGGAACTATTGAAATTCAGTTTAAGAGAACTATCCCTTTTTAAAAATTTATTCAGTTGGAGAAACTGTCCTCTTTTAAAACCTATGCTTTAAAATCCTCGTTGTACACAGATTACTAGTGAATGCCAGCTCTATTCAGTAGCTCTTTCCTCATAATGTCTCAAAATATAAACATATTATTATTCAGTGTATCTCTAAGGTCCCAGAAGCACCATGGATTGCTCCGGACTGGTATTTGGCTCTTATGCACAGAATTTAACACACACAGAATGACTGGGGAAACAGAATTGGATTTCCTGAATGGGTATTGAATTCTCTTACATTGAATCCACTGGAGGCCGACTTTGTCTCTAATTAAAAAAGGAAGAAAAATAGTACTATGAAAATTGCATTTACTTCCCATGATAGGCAACCTAAAGGGAAATCATCAAGGCCTGTGAATTTAAAAGGCCCATACAAATGAGGTTATACAAACTCAATTTTCCAAGTCCTGGTGATTTTTCTCAAGCCTGACTACTCAGTTCCTACCCATTTGCACACGAGTGCTGATTCACAGTAGCCACGTGGAGATGGGATTCTTATGCACCTGACCTTTCATAATGCAAGGCGCCTGTCAACACATGCTCATCATAAATTAGGTTTAAAACCAAGCTGTAATTAATTTTATTGTGTCATTATACTCGATTACATCAAACGACTGGGATAAACCATTACAAAATAGTAAATTATAACATCGTGCAACCATTTCCTTTCAAGCCCTCTCCTTACTAAACACTTCGATCTGCTATCTCACACACACTCACACACTACTCTTTCCTGGTATGTATTTGTGTGGTTGCAATTAGTGTTAAATTTCTTTTGACAACTTTGGGAGTATTTTTCTTTTTCCTTTTTTCTTTTAGTTGGTACTGGGGATCGAACCCCAGAACTTCCACTTGGGAGGCAGGTGGTAGAGCCACTGAGCTAAATCCCTGGCCCTGAAAGTGCTTTTCAATCCTCTCTGGAGATCCAATAAAGACCGAAAGCACTTCAGTCTCCTCTTGTAAGGCTGGGGATGTAGCTCAGTGGTATCGCACTTGCTCAGTAAGTGTGAGGTTGTAGATGTGATTCCTCAGTACTGAAGAAAAGAAAAACAAATTTAGTCTTACCAAGGTCTCGTTCTTGCCACTCTCTGTTTTCCTTATTAAGAAAGGTCTCATCCCATCAGGACGCCGGGCTATGATAGCTCAGCTGTAAATAGCACTTGCAGGACACGTCTGTAGCTCTCTGGCTCAATACTGACTCCACTTCTTGATCACAGCTCCCAGGTGCAGGCAGTACACCAAGACATGAATAAGGAGCTGGCTGAACCAAGCATTTTGAATTTTCATTTGCATGTGAGTAGATTAAAAAGATGAAAGTGATATGCCCATAATTATATGATCACTGCTATTAAAAAATACCTGTGCCAACTTGTAATTAAGAAGAGGATAGCATATACACGTTATCTCATCTCCTTCTTGAATCCTTGCCAAATTAAGAAAAAGAAAAACATATAAAGCCAGAAGGGAGAGAATCCAGGTGAATGGGAGATAGTAACACCTTCTAGAAGATGGAAAGTGGGCGCAGCAGTGATGACCAGACAAGAAGCAGAGTGTATCGCGGGACACCACCACGAGATTAATTCATTCTGAGCCCCAGGCCGGAGCCCACAGGGGCGGCTGGGGTGGGCGCAGGGTGTAAAGAGGCAGAGCCTCTGTGCCTTAGGTGGATGGCCCCACACAGATGCCTCCCACAGACAGAGCCAGCTTGCCGAACAGCCTCCAGGGTGCTAGCTAGTGATGCTTTCTTCTTTCTTTTTCAGTCGTCGTAACATACACATAAGATTTACTATCCAAACCAGTTTTGAGTGTACAGTTCCTGATAAGTACATCCACACCGTGCAACCACTGCCACTATTCGGCCACGGAAGTCTTTGCAGGTTCCCAAGCTAAAGCTGTTCGCATTAATCACTAACTTCCCAGCCCCTCCTTTCTTCGGGCGAGCCACATTCTCCTGTCTCTGTGAATGTGACTAATCTACATGCCTCATATAAGTGGAATCATACATTATTGTCCTTTGTGACTGACCTTTCTCACACAGTGTAATTAATTTCCTCAAGTTTCGTCTACACTGCAGCGTACATCAGTGTCTACTTCCTTTTAAAAGCGGGATCATATACTATTGCATGAACCGGCCACACTGTGTTTATTCATTCAACCATCTATGAATACTTGGGCTACTTCCACCTGTTGGCTTTCCGTGAACGATGCTGCTATGAGCCTGCATTGCAAAAACTCCATGTTCCTGCTGTTCAGTGACTCATTCTTACGTATGAATGGATAACTCGGGACCACAGAAAGCTGGAAAATATCCCAACACCACAGGCAGAAGCCAACACACACAGGGAGAAAGAGCTCTTGAAAATTAAAAATAGAGTAGTATGAGTAAAAAATATTAAGTGTTGAAAACGAAACTACAGAACTCTTCCAGCAAACAATATAAAAAGAAAGTTCAAGCATAGAGAAAAATAAGACTTAATGCAGATGATTCAACATCAAAATAACAAGACTTCCCATGAAAAAGGAAAGAAGGTATTTCATCAAAGAAATAACGGGAGACATTTCCTCAAAATTAGAAGAAATCAGTCCCCTGGTCAAAGACCTAAAAGCCCAGCAAAGGTGAAAACGTAACACAGGCAACACATCCTGTGAAATTTTACCACATGAAGAATAAATAGTAGGCACTGAGAGCTTCCAGAGCAAAAACGGGGTTGCACAAAGGTTTGGGGAACATAACAGTGATGGGGTTGTCTTGGTGCAGGAGACCGTGAGGTGACCTGCATGTGTATTTCCCGAGTTGTTGGGAAGGCCTGACAGCAAAGGTGATCTGGACGTGCACTTGCAGTGTCCCAGGCTCCCCCTGCTCCTTACAGATAAGGAAAGAATGTCTCCCTGAGTATGGTCATTCAGACCTATGCTTGCCATAGCTTGGCTCCAGGAACAAAATTTACTATTGCCATGTAAAACCTCAGTAGTGACATAACGGAGCCTGTGACTAGTGACATGTAGCAGCTCACTGTGTAGGATGCAAAAAGAGGAACAAATAAAGATCTGGGTCTTTGCTCCTCGAAGCTTTGACCCCCACCCCTGTGCCTCACTATTCTATAGCTTTCTTTTAAGTCCCTCTTCCTTAGAGATCCCCGACAGCACAGTATCAGTCTCAACAACAATACTGGCCACTGGACTACAGAACAATGCTTTTAAAATTCAGAGTCAAATTAAGCTAGAACTTTAAACTTGAGCAAAAACAATCAAGGTCTCCATCACGGAGAGGAGCTGAAGTCCCAGGAACATGGGCAGCAGGTCAGTGTCAGCAGGGACAGGGGCTTCGGACCGGGGTTGCAGGCCTATGGTCTTGTTTCGGTCATTTACCCACTCGACAGTGTCTCCTGAGGTCTACTGTGCCAGGACTGCTCTGCTCTGGTGCCGGCAACACAAAGTGAACCAAAGCTCCTGCCTTCCTAGTGTTTTCCTTGTAAGGAGGAGGGGTACAACCGACACACACCTCTCCTTAGGTGAAGTGCCGTAAGGAAATAAGCAGGCTAAGATGAGACTTAGACAGGACTGTGCGGAGCCCTAACTCAGAGTGCAGGGACCTCGGGGACCCAGAGCAGGGAGGGAGGACTCTGGGAGGGGCTGGGGACAGCAGTAGGTGAGAGGGACTCTGGGAGCAGGCCACCCTCACTCAGCCTCCCCTCTGGACGATCACTGGGACAGGACGAGCTTTTCCCTTTGTCCTCAGCCTTCTCAGTTCTCCATGGGAACTGAGTCGCAGGAGCCCAGCAGCAGAGCTAAGCAGCCCCACTGCCATGTGTCTGGTCTGTCAGGCCGGTCCTCTTTCCCTCCTCTCCAGAGCGGAGACCACACAAGAGTTTGCCTGGAAGATGAGACCCCAGCAGAACATTTAACATGTGCCTGGCTCTTCACGTGGTTTTTAAAGCGCATCATCATCTTCATTTACTGACAGAGAAACTGAGGCACTTCAGGTGAGGAGCGTGCCCAGGGCACAGATCACATTAGCTGCAGTGCAAACTGTAGCTCGGGTCTGCCTCAGAGGCCAACATTAGGTTAAAACCAAGCATGAAAAGGGTTTCTGCCCTATTATTTTTCATTTTCTCTATACAGACAGAAATAAATCCCAAGTTGTGAGTGGTTTGTGAGAACAAAGTCACTTTTTAGCATTTAATAAAATACAAGGCCCTGACCCTTTCTAGATGAGTTAAGAGACAGGTATCAGAACTAGGTTAGATTTAACCTCAGACTGGAGCACCTATGATCCTGGAGAAGAAATTCAAACTAAAGGATGGAGTCAATTTTGCCTAGGAGAAAGATGTCTCAGGGGTTGAACAGCCAGTGTTAGCTCATTCCTTCCAGGACATACCACCTTGGCCTCCCTTTGAAGCAGCACACTTTCCTTTGCTGTGTTGGCCTTGCAGCACTGTCGGCTCTGTTCGAGGCCAGGGACACGCGTCCGCCTGGCAGGGGCGTGTGGAGGTACAGGAAGGGAGGAGCGGCTACGGCATGCCACAGCCAGGAGTCAGCAGCCACAGCCCGGCGCTCCTGCTCAGGGAGGAGCTCTAGGTGGCCCCATCTCCACCTGGGTCTGGCCGAGCTCCCAAAGCTGACTCAAAAATTGAGTCATCATTTGCAACATGAACTCAGGCGACTGGGTAGCCAGATTCAAAGCCCTGCATTTCTGGAGTATCGAACCACTTGGAAATCACTCAAAACCACCTCACAGGAGAAACACATACCTGACACTCACTTGAAGGGCGTCAAAAGGTAAAGATGGACAACAGATGAGGACACAGATATGTGGAAAACAACGAAGTAAAACGACACAGGTAGGACCCAGCTATGCACATTCGCTGTTAAATCCACTTGGTTCAGGGTGGCTTTGAGAAAGAACTGTCGGAGGCAGGAGGGAGGGACGCACCTCTCCTCCTGGGAAATCTCAAGGTCCATGTGAGTGATTCACTAACAGAACACTGCACTGCCCTCCCTTCTCACAGCAGTGCTGCTCTAAAGTTAAAGCAGCGTCTTCCTTCCTCGCACCAAATTCTTTTCCCTCCAGCTCACTACCCTCACTACCCTCCCAAGGTGCCTCCACCTCAGGAAGATGTCTAAGGTTGAAAGCTCTCTGTTCTCCATGACTCCCGCTTCTCCATCCAGCACACTCGCCCTGGGGGACCTCAAACAACCACTCTCCCTCATCCTTCCCTGCCAGCACTGTTGGGGACTTGGATGCAGGACACCGGGCAAGACCAACTCCACAGGCAGGGCAGTGTCTGGATCCGAGGGAGGACAGATGAGACCTGTGGGTGTGGCTCTCCTCGGGCTCCCTCTCCACTGCCCTCTGCGCCTCCCCGGGCTGGCACAACGCCCACACCAAATAAATCACCAATAACTCCTGGGTATCGTCCAACACCTAGGCCAGAATCAAGATTTCCTGATTGTCCAAAAAATGTTTCCCTCCAAACACATTTCAACCAGGATCCAAACAGGGCACATGTACCTGTCACCTTGGTTGCATTCACGAACGTCTTCTAGCCGGGTCACCCTCCCTCACCTGTTTTCATTCGCTGCCATTAATCTGTTGCAGAAACCAGGGCACCTGGCCCTGACCCACATTCTAGATTTGTCTGTTTCCTTGAGGCGCCACTGCTTAATTTCGATCCCCTTCTCCTTATCTTCCGTAAGTCGAACTTAGTTCTGGAAGTGTGATTAATCTCAGGTTCCACTTTTAAGGAAAAACAATTCACAAGCAGTGCTGTGCTTCCTGCTGCATCCCACTGGGTGCCCCGAGGGTTTGTGGACCCCTCTTGGAGTAACTGACAGGTGGACCCAGGTGACATCCCCTCAGTCCTCCCCTAGAAATTTAACTGTCAATGGCCGCTGTATCCATTTACTGTTGCATTGAGTGCTGAATATGATCCTTTTCTTCTTCCATCTTTCCATTCTCAAGACAGCTATTAACCGCAATTCCTGTACAGAGAACAACTTTCCCTAATTCCACAGCTACTTTTTTTTTTAACGTGCATTACCCTGAAACAGGAAAAATAGGAAAAGAGCATAAACTGTTTGTCTCCCCACCCCACCCCGTGCTGGGGATTGAACCCAGGGCCTTCACAGGGGGCTATGGTCTTAGCCCTTTTTTATTTATGAGGATCTTGCTAAGTTGCCACGTTGCCCTAGCTGAGCTTGAATTTTTGATCCGCCTGCCTCAGCCTCCCAAGTGCTGGAATTATAGGAGTACCTCACCACACCCAGCTAAGGTTTTCTTTTTATTGCTGTTTTTTGTTTGTTTTTGGTGGGGGGAGGCATCAAACTCAGGACCTTCTGCTTGGCAAGTGGCACCAATGAGCTAAATCCCCAGCCCTTAGGGCTTTCCCTTTAAATGCTAATTTCCAGAGTAAGACTAGAGCCTAATTCCTAACTACTCAACATAGTTCAGGAGTTATTTGGCTTTCTCCCTCTTTTAAAATATTCTTATGAATGCACAGATTTTTTACACTCTGTTTCAATTAATCTCGTGTGTGTGTGTGTTTTCCAAATCATCCCATCTGTGGCTGATGAGAGAACCTTCCCGTGGGCTTCCGTGTCTCCTGACAAGAATCCATTAGTTGTTGGTAACCCCCTTCCTCCCCAGCAAAATGAAGTGATTTGGCTCATCCTGAATACTTCCTGCTCCAAACCTGGAAATGGCCATTTCCCCAAGGAGCCCTGGTTGGACACCTCAGTCCAGGCGTGAGGCACGTTCACTGCTGGGTGTCCAGTGCTCTTCATACTGTCCAGCCAGGCCACATGTACTCATACCGATTGTTCCAACTAAGACAGAGTCACGGTTTTTCACTTCATTTGCAGAGAAGGGTTTTAAACTCTTCATTTCCAAATTATATACCTCTCACAGTTTTGATTTTAGAAATGAAAAGGCTCTAGATCTTCCCTTCTTAAGAAGCTGGCTTTGGGATATGTGTGTGTGTGAAGACATACGTGTATATATATATGTGTGTGTATATAATTTAATCATGTTAACAACAACTACCCATTGAGCATTTTTTTAAAGGAATGGGTGTTGAAAATGCCTTTTCATCATCTATATACTTGTATTTAAATTTTCTCCTTGGATCTACTAAACTAATATGACAAATGGATTAATAGATCACATTTGGACACTTGGTTCAAGCTCTACTTGATTCTGGTCTATTTTTAAATGTATCACTAGATTCTGTTTGCTAACAGTTTATTTAAATTTTTGCACTGATATGGACTAGTAACACTGTTCTGCAGTTTTCTTTTTTTGTGTGTGAAGCCTTTTTCAGATTTTAATGCTATACTCACTTCATTGAGAGAATTTGGAATTTTCCTCTTTATTCCTGTGCTCTGGAAGGGTTTTAAGCAGTACTGAGATTATGTGAGATTTAAAGATTTGGAAGAACTTCCCTGTGAGATCACCTGGGTATGGAGTTTGTAATCCAGCTCTTTTTGCAATTTTCATGCGTAGCTGGGCTAAGAGCTCTGTCTCCACTGGCTTCAGTCCTGTAAGTTACACCTGCATAGGAGAAAGTGGCCTATTTCATCTAGGTTTCTGCATGGAGTTGTGCTGAGTGGTCACCTTTTTTTCTTTAAATGTCTTGTTTTGATAGTTACTTCCTGTGTCCTATCTTATTCAAGATATATATTGCTTGCTTTCTCTACTTTTTTAATTAGGCAGGCTGATAGTTTTTCTCTTTCTGGGTCTTTATCTCAAGAACTGGACTACTGATTTATTAATACGTCTGTTCACTAATCTGTTAATCTCAGTTTTGGTATTTATCAATTTCTTTTTTTAGTTTATTTTTATTATACCCCCCCACACACACACTGAATTTGATGCTTGGTTCACTTCTTTTAATTTTTTGACATTTTAATTTCTACAGTTATTTATGCTCTAAATCTCTTCCTAAGCATTGTTTCAACTATATCCCATATATACTGATGCTATGTTTTTATTACTGCTATTTTGACGAACTCTGTGGTTTTGTTCACATTTTCTTTTGAATCATAAAATGTCTGCGTTTCCGGTTGAAGTTGCTAGGGTCTGTGTGTCTCCTCACAGGTCTTACCCTGGGGTGGTGGTGTTGAAAATGCCTTTTCATCATCTATATACTTGTATTTAAATTTTCTCCTTGGATCTACTAAACTAATATGACAAATGGATTAATAGATCACATTTGGACACTTGGTTCAAGCTCTACTTGATTCTGGTCTATTTTTAAATGTATCACTAGATTCTTCTTACTGTGTCTTCAGCCAGTAGAAGGGCAAGGCCACTGTCTGGAAACTCCTCTAATCTCATTTGTGGGAGCACTGCCCTCACAACCTGGTCATCTTTGTTTGTTGTTGTTTGTCTTTTCCTTCTTAGTGGTGCTGGAGATCGAACTCAGGATCTCAGGCGTGCTAGGCAAGTGCTCTACCACTGATCCATACCATGGGGCTGACCCAGTCTTAATACCACCACGAGCCCTCACAGGTATCAAACCGGATGCCTCCATCTGGGACTCTGCAGCCGCTAGAGTTGTAAGAAATAAACGTATGTTGTTTATAAGCCAGCCAGCTTGTGGTGTTTTTATTACAGCTATCCAGCAGACTATGAAAAGGGATTCTTCCCCAACGGGGGAAAAAACCCAAACCTTTATTTAAATGTTTGATTGATGAAGCAAACAGGAAGTTTTGTTTTTGTAAGTACTTAAATCTTTTTCTTTGCTTACTTCTTCTGGTGCTATTAGTTTTACTCCAAAGATGTTACACTGCTGCTTGGCACAGACCCAACTCAAATGCTGGCTCTATTACTAAGCAGCTATGTAAGACTTCCAGAAAGTCAGAGGACTGAGCTGCACATCTCCCTACGTTTAAATAGGGCGTTGATGCTTAGGTTTGTTTTAGGTCTAAATTCCATTCTATAGCTACACTGTAAGTGATAATTACCTCTGTTTTCTCTTTAGAATAAACTGACACTAAAGTAAAATAGGTGCTCTCACCTGCTCTTAACTCTAAAGCAGAAGAATTTAAAAAGTCTTGTGACCACTTTCTGCATTTCTCTCTTAACATCCATATTAGTATCTTCTTTGAATGTTGATGAAATCGTGAGTATGTTAAGATTATTTACTAGTTTATTTCATGGAAGAACTAATTTAAGAACAGATCCTTTGAAGGAAGAAATGTAACTTTTAAAAACGAACTTACCAGGCACTTTGCATAAATGCTAAAGAAATCTTCACGCTAAAGGCAGGTGGCATCCACTGGAAAGTTAGGAAAATCTATCTTAAAGGCGACTGCTTTTCTTGGCCCTCAAGTTACTGAAGATCTATGATCTGAACCCAGGTCTGGGGGGTAAAATCTGTCCATTTCCTTCTACCAGAAACAGGGCCAATAATGCATTCTTTTTGGTTCCCCTAGGTAGTTGTTTTGTTTTGTTTGAGACAGGGTCTCACTATGTAGTTGAGACTGACCTGGAACTCACTATGTAGCCCAGGCTGGTCTCGAACTCGAACTCACAGTGATCCTCCTGCCTCAGCCTCCCGAGTGCTGGGATTACAGGCCTGTGCCACCACACCCAGCTAGTTGTTTTGTGATTGTTATCTTTTTAGGCTTTAAAAAAAATCATGGTAAAACACACACAAGACTTCTCACCTTAACTATGTTCAGGGGTAGCATTCAGTAATGCTAAGTATATTGACGCTGTTGTGCAACCAGCAATTTATTTTTATCATTATTAATTTCTACTTTTACTCAGAAAACACTGCTTGAGGGCTATTTTTCAAAATTAATTGAAAAAAATGTTCATTTTTTTAAACAGTCAACTAACCAGGCCAACTGGTATACATGGTCTACACATAGCTGAGAACAAAGTAGAGTTCCTACTACTGGGGGCCTAAGTTAAATATGGACCCGTAGATGTCTTTACTGATAATTTATTTAGGTCATTGTACATCCAGTTTTTTGCATGTGCTCTGCAAATCAGAGCAAGGTAGGTTAAATTCCTGTCACTGGTGTGGGTCTTGTTTATTTCTCCTTTCATCTCCCATAGCTGCCATTTTAAGGAAGCGGCCTCTGAGTTATTCCCAGAAACTGTAGTTAAAACTGTCACTGTTTCATCATGAATTACAGCCTTTAGCATTATATGGAATCTTGTGCAGTGCTTTTTTGGCCTTAACTCTACCTCCGCTGACTTAAGCTTACTTTTTAAGGTATTTGCCTGATCTGTGTTACCTCTAACACACAGCAATCACTTATATGGTAAGTGTCTTTCTGTGCATATTCCAATTGAATTTGTCTGTCAATCTGACAACCTTTAACTTTTTGTTTGCTGTGTTGGGTGCTGGGGATTGAACTCAAGGCTTTGCAAATGATAAGCAGTTACTCTACCACTGAGCTACACCTATAGCCCCAGGAACCTCTTAGTGTTAATTTACTTAACATTTATCAATATGGATGATTTGTGTATTACTTAATGCATAGTATGAGTTCTGTTTTCTGAAATTGTTCTTTTTTGGTATTTCTTTTAGTACTTAGAAAAGTCTGTGTTTTTGTTGTAATAGTTCCCTGTCTTTACAATGTTTTTAATCATCTGTCTTCAAATTACCTGCTGGCTTCACAACTGGGAAATCCCCAAACTACTACTCAGGGTCACAGAGTCACAAAGATGGGCTCTTTTCACCATCACTAGTGGTGATAAAGCAACACATGGGATAAATACGGACATTTTTTAGAGAGAATAAAAAAGAAGGTAATTTCTCCCTCTTACCACAGAAGAGACAGAGAAAAACTAAAACCCAGTGAAGATAGGCACTGGGCAAATTTTAAAAATAACCATATAAAAATGTAGAAATTAATGCAAAAGTCAGTAAAAGCTGCGGTCTATTAACTTTATTAGTACTTTTAACCTGTAAATTGACAGATTAACTCAGGCTACATAGACTCATATCTGTAAAGAGCTTTGGTGTTTCTAAGAAAATCTTCAGTCAGCAGTTTAGAATCTTCTAAACTTAGTCAAAGTAAGAAAGAAATAATTGGTGTGAAAATGCAAGGGTTAGCTGTGTGGGAAAATGTCTAATTGGGGGTTGCTAAGTTTCTTGTCTTTTGAGAAGAATAAATATTTTGAAGAGTAACACTGAAGGTGGCATTTTAAAAAGAAGTTAAATGGTTACTAGAAGCCACAGGAAAAAGAACAAAAAGGAAATGGTAATGGAACAATCAAAGAAAATGATAATGAGATAATAAACAGGTTAACTGAAATGATGTTAATTAAAGAGGTAATAAGAGATAATTAAAATTTTAATTAGACTTAAATCAGTGGAAGGAAATACTGCAAAACCTAACTAAAAATTCTGAATTACTTAAAAACTTATACATTTTAAAAGGAAATGCAACTGGCAAAAAATATATGAAAAAACTGTTCAACAAGAAAAGTGTCCAAAAATGCAAACAAGGACACTGATGATCAATTTTTATACAACAACTACATATTTAGGTTGACTTTTTAAAGGTGGTGCTGGGGACCAAACCAAGAGCCTCTCACATGCCAGGGAAGTGCTCTACACAGAGCTATTGCCCGCCAGTGCAGTGAGATTCAAGCCTCTCAGCTGGTGTTTGAATTCTCTTCTCCTAGTGGGAAGGTGGGGCAGAGCTGTGTATCAAAATGTAAGCTGAGGGCCAGGGACATGGCTGAGTGGTAGAGCGCCCTGGCTCCCATCTCCCCAGCACCACTGCCCCTAAATGTACACTGATCATATCCCTTTCCCAAAGACAATCACATGCATGTTCACAGACACATCCTCAGAAGCAGCATTCAAAAGAGGGAAAAGGGCTGGGGATTTAGCTCAGTGGTTCCGCCACCTGCCTTGCAAGTGCAAGGACTGGAGTTTGATCCCCAGTACCAAAAAAAAAAAAACCAAACCAAACCAAACAAAAGAGGGAAAGCCAGGAAAAACTCAAATATGCACTAATAATGGATGGGGTAAATAAACTATGATATATTCATACAAAGGTCCTTCTGCTACGATCGTTAAAAACATACAGATGCTGGAGAAGTATATAACAATGAAAACCAATACCATTGTAATTCACAATCTCGCTCCCACATGGGCCCTCAACTGCCTTTGACTAAGCACAGACTTCCAGGCCCTTCTGCTAACTGCCCTGCAACATCAACTCTCTGCTAGGGGTGGACCTGGGGTATCCCCAAAGGCCTGTGAATTGAAAGCTGGTCCCCAGTGTGGTCCTACTGAGAGGTGATGGAATCTCTAAAGTGTGGGTCAAGGTCACAGGGACTATGGGATTCCAGTCTCTTCCTCTGCTTTTCTCTCGAACCTGGCCATCACGTGAAATGACTTCTACCACCATGGCTACTGTGATGATACCAGCACAGGCCCAAAGCAACGGCTCAAATGGTGGGCCATAATAAACCTTTCCATGTGTGTGTGTGTGTGTGTGTGTGTGTGTGTGGTTTTTTTTTTGAGACAAAGTCTCACTTTGTAGTTTAGGCTGGCCTTGAACTCACTATGGAGCCCATGCAGGCTTCGAACTCACAACAATCCTCCTGTCTCAGCCTCCCAAGTGCTGGGATTACAGGCATGTGCCACCACACCCCACCAAGCTTTCCTCTTTTGAAGTTAATTATCTCAGGCATTTTGTTATAGTCACAGAACGCTAAGTAGCATACTCTCATATCAGCAATAAAAGGAAATGGAGCGCTGACACAGACAACAACCCACACTGGTGAACCTTGAAAACATCATGCTGAGTGAGAGAAGCCAGGCATAAATGACCACACTATAGGGTTCCCTTTACATAACACGTTTAGAATGGGCAATTCATAAAGGCCTAGCATAGGCTAGTGGTCACCAAGACTATGGAGCAGCAGGGACGCAAGGGCAGTAGTGATGGCTAACTGGTATGAAGTTCTTTATGGGATCCTGAAAATGGTATAGAATTGAACAAAGCCGATGGTTTTATAATTTT
Source organism: Fukomys damarensis (assembly GCF_012274545.1). Classification (NCBI taxonomy): domain Eukaryota; kingdom Metazoa; phylum Chordata; class Mammalia; order Rodentia; family Bathyergidae; genus Fukomys; species Fukomys damarensis. The sequence goes on from NW_022900919.1 coordinate 6,723,405, forward strand.
ACAAATATATTCAATACCACTGAACTGCACACTCTGAACGCATTCACTGTATGGTATGTGTTATATCTCAAAGAGGCTACTAGAAAACTAAAAACTCTCCCATATGCTAAGTGTCATTTTGCGCCCTTTGCCACACATTTTTTGGACAGTCTCCTTGTGTAGTCTAGGCTGACCTTAAACTTTCTATGTAGCCCACACTGGCCTCATCTCGCAGCAATCCTCTTGCCTCAGCCTCCCAAATGCTTGGATCACAGGAGTACGCCACAATGCCCAACTCCTCACTACCTTTACTCCCGCAGCAAAACATACCTTACTTGTTTATTTGCTGTGTGGGCTTCACCGTCTCTATGCAAAGCCAGCTCTATATTCGTCTTTATCCTTATCTGTTACTTCATTTTCCTAGAAAGCATCAGATACTACATACAAACAGCTAAAATAAAATGATCTCTTTTGATTCAAAGAATATCTTTTTGAAATCTATCATATGTAAGTATAAAAACTTAGAGGAAAAAATCATATTCAAAGCAAGAATTTTTAAAGTGATTGTTTTTATGAATGAGAAAAACTGTAAACAATTGAAGTGTTTTTTAGTTTTCCTTTTTGGTACTGGGGATCAAACTCGGGACCTTGAGTTTGCGAGGCAGGCAGTGGAACCACTGAGCTAAATCCCCGGCCCCTTGAAATGTTTCTTAGTAGTCTATCTTTTGATTGATACATATTATAAGGTACGATGCAATATTTTGGTTCTTGAATCTACTGTGTGTTGGGTAAGCAGCATAATCATCACCATACTCTATCATTTCCTTGCGGGGAGGATATTAAAAATCCTTTCTTGGGCCCAGCATTTAGCTCAGTTGTGCCGCTGCCTGCCTTGCAAGAGCAAGGTCCTGAGTTCGATCCCCGGTACCAAAAAATAAAATAAATATAAAAATAAAAATCTTCACAAATGTAATGCACTATCATCAAATATATTCTTCTTGCTGGGCCACAGAACACCACAACTTACTCCTGTCATCTAACAATGATATTGTGTCCACTGACTGACCTCTCCTAACCCTAACCCTCCTCTTTCTTCCTCGCCCCACCTCTGGTAAACAGTATTCCATTCTCAGCTCTTATGAGATTAACTACTTTAGATTTTACTGTGAGACCATGCAGTGTTTGTTTTTTTGTACCTGGCTTATTTCACTTAACATAATGTCTCCAGGTCCATCTATGTTGTAGCAAATGACAGTATTACATCTCTTGTATGGCTGAGTGGTATCCCCTGTACCCAAATACATTCTTTATCCATTTCAGCACGGATACACTCACAAGTTGATTTCAATCACAATCGGTGATCATGAAGAGAGCCATGATAAACATGGGAATGCAGGTGTCTTGTCAATATGCTGACTTTATTTTCACTGAATATATACCCGGGACCGAGACTGCTGAATCGCACAGTAGTTCTATTTTTAGTTTTCTGAGGAGTATCCACACTGTTTTTCATAATGGCTGAGCCAAAAGCACAAGAACTCCTCTTTCTCTACATCCTCACCAGCATGTGTTATTTGTCTTTTTGATTAGAACCATTCTAACTGGAGTGACGTGATATCTCACGGTGGTTTAAACGTTGAACAAACCACAAAAGGCCATGCAAGGGAGAGCAGGAAGCAATGGAAATGTTTGCAAAGAATATGAGATACAAAGAAAGAATATTCATGATCTATATGTGAGAAGCAGAAGATGAAAGTGTCTGTCTATCGCACATGTGTACACACATGCAGGAACACGGATGGCTGTGCAGACAGCCATTGCTTTCTCTGTATTGGTGTGGCGACCACACTGCCCACCTTCGGAGGCGGGGACTGGCCTGGAGGTCAGGGGCTAAGGACAGGCCCTTCCTCAGAAGGGCAACTGAGCTGAAGAGGTTCAGCTGCACTGCTCCCCAGCCCCGAGCGCTAACCCCAGGCCCAGTGTGCGAGTCTGCCGCAGTGTGCTGCTCTCTAAGGAATGCTGGTAGGGTCCAGGCCCAGCGGACAGCTCTTGCTCCTGCAGACAGTCAGTCACACACAGAAATTCCAGCGTTCTTAAGAGTCCCTGGAATGCAGCATCTGAAGCCTCCTAGCACAGGCTGGTAGTGAGCAGCAAGGCTAATCCCACGGGAACGCTGGCTGTGTCCACCTGCGCCAGTGCTATCTTATGTTTTTATTTTTATTAGGACACGTTTGCAGTACGTAAGGATTACACTTGTCAGACATTACACACACACACACGCACACACACGCACACACACACTTCTCCCTCTCCTCTCTGTGCCTGCTCCTTCCATCTCTCGGTCCCCTTTCCATCTGCAAAAGCTCTAGTCCATTTTTAAAGAATTCTCCTTTTCCATCCTGTCTCCATCCCATCCCTTCTGCCTCCCTCCATCTCTCACCCCCCCTTTCCATCTAAAAGGAAAGATCTTTCTACTTCCTGTTATCTTTCATTTTGCTCTTTATGTATATTTTGGATTTCTCACAAGAGAAACCACATACTATTCGAGCTTGTGTGTCTGATTTATTTCACTTAACATTATGATCTCAAAGGGCACCCACTGACCTATTAATGGCTCTAGTTTATCCTTTTTACGGCAGAGCAGTACTCTATTTTGTACAAATACCATGTTTTATTTGTCCATTCATCTGCTGAAGGACACACAGGCTGTTTCAAGATATAGCTGATATACATTGTGCTGCTATAAAATGGATTCGCGTGGATCACATCTTTCGGTTTAACCTGCACCAGGCAGACTAAATTATCAAAGAGCTGATTCTGCTACTCAAACAACAAGGATTTACGACAGTCCCCACTTTCCTGCCACTCGTAGAAAGTGTGCTTCACAAGTACAGCCACTGATTTAGGTCACTCACTGCTATGTTCCTCCGTCCCAAGGTTGCTTTGAAACTGATGACCACTGAGGTGGCCCTGGGAGGTGGAGGCGTTAAACAATGATTGGTCACGAAGGCTCTGCCCTCCAGAACGGATTACTCCACGAAAGGCGGGTGGAAGAGAGAGGGAGAGGCTCTGTTATAAAGCTAGCTCCCGTGGCCAGCTTGCTCTGTCTTGCCTGCCACGCACTGCGCTGTGATGACAGAGACCCCTCACCAGAGGTCAGCGCATGCTCTTTGGGTTTTTTTTTGGCAGAACTGGGGATTGAACTCAGGACCTTGCGCCTGTCAGGCAGGCGCGCACCACTGAGCTAAATCCATGGCCCTTAAACCTGTATTCTTTATACATTACTTCGTCTCAAATATTCTGTTACTGCAACAGAAACAGACTAAGATACCCCTCGCTGTTGTGTCTTCTGCAGGCTGAAGGTACACAAAATGTATCTTTTTCTCAGAATGTACTAAATACCGTGATTTTACGTGGAATTCTCACTCTCCTCACCCTGAGAACCAGCTGGTCACACAGTGTCAGGGACTGAGCACGAACAGTGCAGGGTGTGACCTCGGCTCCTCACCTATCCAGGGGCACACTCTGGCCTCGCTTCCCTCTTTCCCAGCTCAGAGCAATGGCGGGACGCACCCCACCCCACGCTGCAGAGGAGCTCACACTGCTTCCCGTCTCACCTGCGCCCTTCCCTGCTAACACCCATCTCTCTGAGGTGACGGGGCACCCTGTGCCACCAGCAGTGTGCTGAGGCCATGAGGGCGGACGTCTGGGTCCCTTGGGCCCCAGATCTCCTCTTCTGCCCTGGTTACTCGAGAAGTTCCTCAACATCTGCACCCGAGTGTTTTCATCTTCACAAGGGAGGTGACAACATCACCCTCCGGGCAGGTGTTCACCAGAAACTGCTGCTTCTTCATCTATGTGCCCTCCTTTTTAATTAAAAACAACATCAATTTGCTGTTGTAAAAAATAATAATGATGCATTGTAAGGCACAGAACCCACCAAAAGCCTAGGACATTATTGTTACACACACATACACATATGCACACATACAACTTTCCTGTCTGTGTGCATCGTACTGGGAAGGATCTGAGACACTGTGTTAGTTTTCTACCACCGTGGAAAAATACCTAAGATAATCTGCAAGGAAGAAAAGTTTACTGTGGCTCATGGGTTCAGTCTATGGTCACTCGAACCCACTACCTTCGGGCCTGGGGTCTGTTCTATGGTCACTCGAACCCACTACCTTCGGGCCTGGGGTCTGGTGGCACGACACGGCGGGGAGAACATGGCCCAGGCTCTCACCACCTCCGACCAGCACCTCGCTGAGGGCCACCTTCTCACACATGGGCCACGAGGGGTCATTCCAGACCCAAACTGCAGCACGAGCCAGCAGGTTCCTGGGCTCCACAGCAGATGAGCAATCTCTGATGCCTTCTCCCGCGAGCCTTTTGACAGGCATGTCTTTCTGTTTTACAGTTTTATTGAGGTATATTTCACAGATCATAAAATCTGTCCACTGAAAGGGTAAAGTTCAGTGGTTTTTATTTGCACATGCAGGCCTTGCCCATTAGAGAGGAAGGCAGAAAATAAATGAACTCCTTTCTCTTGTGGCCAGCATCCTCTGCTTCCTCTCGTACCCTCGCCGTTCCTTCTACCACTCTGATTTCCTGGGTTCCTCACTTAATCCGCAGCCTCCTGCAGAGCCCCTGGGCAGCACCTCTGGGTGCTGGCAAACCTGAGAGGAGCAGCGAAAGGAGGATGGGACAGGCGGCAGGTCTAGCACACTGCAGTGGCCCCACGTTCCTTCCTGCAGAATAAGCGTTTGCATGGGACTAATATCTTACCACAACCTAAAGAGACCAGCACCAAGTGAAGCCCAAGGCAAGCACGATGGCACACACCTTTAACAACCGCACTCTGGAAGGCTGAGGCAGGAGGATCACATATTTGAGCCTGGCGCAGGCAAATTAGTGACTCAGTAAAACACTGGTTCAAAAATAAAAGGGCAGGGGTGCGGCCAACTGTGAAGGCCCTGGGTTCAAGCACTAGTACTTCACACACACACACATACACCAAGGGAAGTCAAATAGAAAAGCAGTTTTTCTGCTATATACATTCAATGCAATGCCAATTGAAATTCCAACACTATATTTCACAGAACTAGAAAAAAAAATCCAAAAATTCATTTGGAACCATAAGAGACCTAGAATAGCAAAAGCCATTTTAGGCAACAGACACATGGCACCAAGTGTAACAATTTGAAACTATACTACAAAGCCACTGTGATAAAAACAGCACGGTACTGGCAAAGAAATAGGCCTGAGGATCAGTGGAACAGACTGGAAGACACAAAAACAAACCCAGATGTACTCAGCTACCTCATCTTTGACAAAGGAGCTGACCATCCTCAGTGGAGGAAAGATAGCCTCTTTAATAAATGGTGTTGGAAAAACTGGATGTCAACCTGCCACAGATTAAAATTAGACCCTTATCTTTCGCCATGCACTAAATTAAAATCCAAATGGATTAAAGATCTAAATATTAAAACAGAAACATTAAACTTGCTGGAAGGTAAGTTAGGCAGAACTCTGGAAGACATTGGTATAGGAAAAGACTTTATGAACAAATCCTCAGTAGCACGGGAACTAGCAGAAAGAATCAACAACTGGGATCTCATCTTACTAAAAAGCTTCTGTACTTCAAAAGAAACCATTAGCAGAACTAAGAGACAATCTACAATGTGGGAAAAAATTTTTACCAGCTGTACCTCAGACAAAGGACTATTATCAAGGATATATAAAGAACTCAAAACAATCAGTCCCCCCAAATATAAAGACCCGATCCAAAAATGGGCATCCGAAATGAACAGACATTTCTCATACAAAGAAGTGAAAGCAGCAAGAAAATATATGAAAAAATGTTCCACATCACTGGTCATTCGAGAGATGCAGATGAAAACAACACTGAGATTCCACCTCACCCCACAAAGAATGGCTGCTATCAAGAAATCACACAATAACAAATGTTGGCGGGGTTGTGGGGAGAAAGGAACCCTCCTCCATTGTTGGTGGGAGTGCAGACTAGTGCAACCACTATGGAAATCAATATGGAGATACCTCAAAGAGCTTGGACTGGAGGTTCCATTTGACCCAGCCATCCCTCTGTTGGGTATCTTTCCAAGAGAACTAAAAGAATCATATCACAGAGAAGTATGTGCACCCATGTTTATAGCGGCACAGTTTGTAATAGCTAAATCTTGGAAACAACCTATTTGCCCATCCGTTGGAAACTGGATAAAGAAGTTGGGGTTTTTCTATAAAATGGAATATTACTCAGCCATAAAGAACGAGAAATTAGATTCACTCATAGGAAAATGGATAGATATTGAAGATATTCTCCTAAGTGAAATAAATAAGTCACACATGTGTAAATACCGAATAGTTTCCCTGGTGTAAATAATCTGCAACAATGCATAAGATTCTAATAAGATTACTGACATTTAGAAATGGGAAGAAAGGAGCTAAAGGTGTAGGGAAGGTGGGATGGGTAGGGGAAGAGTAAAAAGGGAAAAGAAAAAAATGTGAGAGAATGAAAAGATGAAAATAAAGTGTTTGTAGATGGGGAGGGGAGGAGGGGGTGAAGGGAGGGCAGAGGTAAGGGGAAAAAATGAGAATCAAGACTTGTCATGTAGAGGTACAAGATCCCAACAATGAATGTAACTGTACTGTATCCCTAAAATGTACCAATAAACTCAATTAAAGCTGAAAAAAAAAAAAAGAAAAGCAGTTTTTGTAGACTTCAATTAGAGACAGCAAGTTTAAATTTAGATGCAAAAAGAGAAGTTTTTACGTATTTGTTTAAATCTTTGCTGAACAATCTTCACCCTATTCCCACAAGTAATCAAAATGGCACAAATAACCACATGGACCTACACAACAATAAAGAAGTATTTGGGAATAAGGAATAAGTGTGATGGGATGCATAATGATTTAATACCTAATCTGGTTGCACTTTTTCACTTCTTGATTTCTAGTTTGGATTGGTTCCTACCATCTTAAGAAATGTTTTCAAGATATATTTTATAATCCTAGTTTATCTTTCATTGGTTACATTTTCCAATCATGTTTTCCTTTGGTGTCTACTCTGGATCTTAATAATGAAAAGGATAAACATAATTTGTTTTTCGGTACTGGGCATCCAACTCAGGTCCTTGGGCTTGCAAGGCAGGCAGAGGAAACTCTGAGCTAAATCCCCAGGCCCAATAAACATATTTTGATATAAATATTTTTTTAAAAAAAGCTCTTACCTGAAAAAAAACACCCCAGTCAACTACTTCAGTAAATTATAGAAAATAAATATTTGAGGTAATTATGAGGCATACATGATAGAAGTATATTTTAAATTATTAAAGGTCAAAGAAATAAAAATCCTGGCAAAAACAGTAATTACAGAGCAAAGAAAAACATGATAGGGATTTATCCAAATATATTACAGAAAATATAAGTAAATGTGTTTAACTGGGTAAAAATTTAAATTGAATAAAAAGAAAAATAAACACAAAATCTATAGACATACAGAAGTTCAGAGGAAAAAATACACATACTGGAGGAATTGAAAGATTCTGGGATCCGGCAATTCTATAAACTTTCTCTATGAACACAACTGGAAAAAATATAAAGGACATTTTCTTGAAGGCAACAAAGATACAACAGACAGCAAAATATGGCCATATTGAAATTCTGAGAAAATGGGGGTCTGAAAAGTTTGACCAAACACTTTTCCATCTGAGATCAAGGAAGAGAAACTGGAGTTCCAGAGCCATCCAAGTTAGGAAGCTTAGTAAATCTTCCATAATTTAGATTGGGATCCCAAAGAAGTGCTCCCTGAAAATAAAGACGAACCAGAAATTGTCAGCCCTGTAGTGTTTCAGCCACCTTAGTCTCTGAATGGGAGTGCTGTGAGCTAAGATTGCCCCTGCTGCCAAGTTCCTGGCATAAACACACACCCCATTCCGGAAAACTACATCATCCTAGAACTCAATTGATCTTGAATTTTTCACTTTTCTGGCACTCAATCAAAAATAATCAGGAATACAAAAAGATTATATGAAAAAAGGTGATAGAAATCACAAGCAATGGAAACACACCCATAAATGTTCTAGTTACTAGAGTATGAGACCATAAGTGTAAAATAAGACTATTTTGGCAGACAATTGGAAACTATAAAGAAGAACCAATAAACATTTGAAAAGAGGATCGATGTCATTAATTAGTAAAACTATAATGCACAGTAAAACTATAATGAGTTTCGTACATTCAACTATGATGGCTAAGAAAAAACAAAACTAGGAGTTGCTAAAATACCAAGAACAGGAACTCTTGAGCACTGCTGGTAGGATTATAAACTGTTTAGACTGCTTCACAAAACTGTTTAGTATTAGCTAACAAAACGGAACATATGCATAATCTATGACAGTGATTGTACAGCAGGGTTTTCAGCAGAAACTCACTCACATTTACACCAAGAGACATACACAAGGAAACTCTGAAGAGCGATAGTTGATCACTAGAGGGAAAAATGGATAATCCCATTCTCTGGGATTTTAATGCAGTTGTCCAGTAAATTGATCAGGCAGAGAAAAGCTGAATGACAAGTAACGAGCCTAAAGGAAATACGCACACCCAACCAATGAACTCATTTTTTTCAACCCTACAGAAAACATTTTTAAAAATCTCACTCCTGAGGCAATAATGCCAATTTCTGCAACAATAAAAAAAAAATCACTATCCTACAGATGAAACAATTTATTATGACGAAATGAGAAGTCAAGGGCAAAAAAATCATCTGTGTCTTTGTCCTTGGAATGTAAGGATGCAGTGCTAAAAGATCACAGATGAGAGAAGAAACCAAACAGGGTATTAGAAAACACCTAGAACTTTAACGAGGATGGAAACACTACACACTGAAATACATGGATTCAGTAAAATCATTCCTTGAAGAGAAATTTGGAGTTTTAAGTGTTATGTATCAGAAAAGAAAAAAAAAGGCTGAAAATAATAATGGTAAAAATGTGACTCAACAAAGTATGATGACAGGAGAAGAAATTAAGATGAAAAATAAAGAAATAAAAAAAGAATATCAAAAGCTGATTTTTTGAATGACTAAAGAAAATAAAGCATGAACAATTATTAGACAAGATAAAAGGATTCCAACTCCAGATATACCTTGCTTTTAAAGAAGAGACTGTGAATATAGCTCAGGGGTAGAGCATGTGCTTAGTATGTACAAGGTTTGGGTCTGTCCCCCCCCCCAAATACTACTATAAGCAACACCTATGCAACACAATTGACAATTTGGAGGGAAAGGGAATAGCTTTAAAGAAAAATGCAACACTAAAACCGAATCAAGAAGAAATGCAAAAACAAAGAACTCGAAGATGAAAGTGAATCAATAATTTATAATCTACCGCTCAAAACAAACTAAAATCGAACAAATCCTTGAACCCTAGTCCTGGATAATAGTACTGCCAAGTTATATCGAGCTTCCAAGATGCAGATATCCTCTATTTATGCAACCACTCCAGAGAACAGAAAAACTATTCCCAACAAATACAATGAAGCTAGGAAAACACAGAAACCAAGCCAAATGAGTCCCATGAGAACATCTTTCTAACATATCTATCTATCTATCTATCTATCTATCTATCTATCTATCTATCTACCTATCTAAATGCCAAATGTCAGAAAATCCAATTTTGTGAAGACTTAACAGTGTCAATTTATCCAAGTTATACGATGTTAAGTCAGCCTCTGCCTGGCCAGAAAGTGGGCCTAACACCTTTCTGCCATGGTAGTTTCTAGAAAAGGAAAACTGCCTCTGGGCTCTGCCCTGAAGTGGGGCTACTCAAAACACCCATTGCTAGGACCCTCAGACTAGGTAAACACTAATTTAAGTACCAAGATGTGTTAAAATTCAACTTAAGTCAAGAAGATCCACATTAAGGTGAATCTGAGGGCTTCCCAGAATAGAAAATAAAATCCCTCATTCTGTCACTGCTTCGGTTTGAGAACTGAGACAAGTATTTGAGCAACTTCATAAAAACTGATTCGAAGGGGAATTTCTGAAACCAGTTAATCACTGACACAAATGACTAACAAGTTCTTATTTCGTTAAAAGGTGCAAAAGTTAATTTATTTTATTATCATTTTTGGATAGTACACCTGTCCATCCACAGGAGGCAAGTCAGTCAGCAAACACTGGTGAGGGTTACGTGCGATAAATGTTTCCATGCTACCCAGACCCAGTCAACTACTAATTGCTAGTTTAAGACACAGAATTAAGAACAAAACAATTCAAGGTGAAATAACCCAACCCATGACTTCCTACACATCTGTGATTAAATAAGGAACAGGATGATTCACAGCGCTTTCTGTAAATTATACAGAGGCTGCTTCTTTGGGCTGGCCTGCCACTGTGAGCTTCCTAGTTCTTCCCACATCCAAACTCCATGCACACTTCCTTTCTGGCCTGTCAGAAATCAGCCCCACCTTGAGTGACGCCAAATCAAAGCACTAACGTGGATATCTTCGTGTCATGAACCCAACAAACTGGAGAAACAAGAAGGCTTCCTGGCTTTCTTAACTACTCCTTATAAAAAGATCTAAACATATGAGTAATGCCTTTTTTTATTATTAAAAAAAAGAGCATTTACTTTGCAACAGTGTATGCATAACAAAAGCCTTAACTGAAATATCTGGAACTTCTAAAGAGTTTTTCAACTTCAAACGAAAATGTATGTTAGAGGCAAAAGCTAATTACGAAAATCATTATGAGTAGTGTATTAAAAGTTGATATGATCTCCCAAAGTAAAGCATGGAAAGATTTTTATTTGACTGTGGACTTACAACATGTTTAACATCTCAAGTTTCCAAAATAGCTGTTAATTTTCTGTACAGTATTCTAAAATAAGTTATTAATCATGGAAGTCTTTGAGGTCATATCAAAGCAATACCATCAGAAGGAAACCGATGAAATCTGAGGGTTGTTTTAATTCGTATTTCTCTAATGGCCAGTGATGTTGAACATTTCTTCATGTGCTTGTTCTCTGTGAATTGTTTATTCTTTCACTTGCACATTTTTTGATTGGGTCTTTTATCGGAGGGGGTAATTTTTAAATGTTCTTTATATATCCTAGGTATTATTCTTCTAAAGAACAAATGGCAAAAAAAGTTTACTATTCTGTAAGTCAAATAATAACAAATGTTGGCAAGGCTGTGGGGAAAAAGGAACCCTTTTCCACCGTTGGTGGGAATAAACTAACACAGTCATTGTTGAAATCACTATGGAGATTCCTCAAAAAATTGAACCTAGAAATTTCATTTGTCTCAGTTATTTCCCTTCTAGATACTTTCTCAAAAGAGTGAAAGTCATCATAGTATAGTGATACATGCCCACCGATGTTTGTAACAGCAATCTGTAACACTTACATCTTGGAAGTAGCCTATGTGTCCACCAACAGATGAACGGACAAAGAAAATGTGGTATTTACTCACAGTGGAGTACTACTCTGCCGCAAAGAAAGACTAACTTGAGTCATCTGTAGGAAAACGGGTGCACTCTGAGATCATAACGTTAAGACACATAGATATCACCTGGTATCTCTTACCTGAGAAATCCAAATTATAAATAGAGGAAAATAAAAGAAAATAGAAAGAAGGTGGATGGATCTTTCTCAAAGGGGAGGGATCAAAAGACAGAGGGATGGGGGAGGGGTAAGGAATGAAGGCGTGTCACGTACATATACCAAGTCCACACACGGAATGTAAACACTATGTACTGCAAATATGTACTCACAAGATTTTTTTAAAAGAAGGGAACTCCGATATTTTTTTTTTTTACTTTCTTGAAAAAAATGCCTATACTCACATTGTCCTGCATTCCACAGACATTCCTGCTCTTTGCTCAAAGGAAGCCTTCCCTGTTTTCACACCCACCAGCAATACTTGCAGATCTCCTAGGTCATTTTTTTTAACCATGAGCATTTAATTTTTTAGTCTCCCCCAAATCATCTTTTCCTTCCTTCAAATGTTTCTTGCTCTCAAACTTAAAATTTAAATGATTTATATTTACCTTTTAAACCCCTTACTCAGATTTGCGTCTGAGTAAAGAAGATCTACCCAGAGTGCACAGCCCTCCCACCGTTCTCCTCTTCCCTCCACCGCTCCAGGAGTCCTTGATGACTCCCAAACCCCTCTTCAATCGTAATTTGAGGCACTCAAGAAAATTACCTGTACCTCCCTGAACTGGTGCCCATCAGCAAAGTCTCTGGAGCAGCTATAAACTGATCCGGACCAGGAAAGGGCAGTTAGGAATTGCTAAAAACGCTACTGCCTGTGGAAAGATCCACGGTCATTTCAAACCGCTCCACAAGTGCTGGCTTCGCCAGCTCCTGAATGAGAATGACTCACACTCCACGCCCGCAGCCCACTCCCAGCATCACACCTGGTCTTTGCTACCACCATCCGCGCCACCCCTTACATTCTCAGGTCCAACACTTGAGCCAAAGCTCTCCCATTTGGCACACGGTCCTGCCTCCCCAGGATGACTGAAATACGGGGATGTCACTTGCAGCTCCGCCCTCTCCTCCGTCTCTTACTCTGTCAGCTCTTCCTCTGCTGGAAGGAATCACACAGCACTGCCCTGGCACACTCCACACAATCCCTGGAAGTCCTCACTCTTGCTCCCAGCCACTGTCTGTCATTTCATCCCTTAGCAGTGACTTTCCATCGTCACCTCGCTTCGTCCTGCACCTCAGCCGGCAATCTCAGTATTTAGAAAATGAAGCCACACACACACCCCCACCAAAACTCAGCTATTGCTGTCCGTCTGTTCACCCCCTCCTCTCTGGGGTATTGTTTTCCCTTCTGTGCGTCCCTCCATCCCTACACTGAGGCTCCAACGTCCTCGATCTGTGTCCCTTGTCCCTTGGCAACCGCAAAGCCTTCTAGGTAAATGAAGATGGTCAATACTCTCCCATTTTAAAAAATGGCACATGCTATATTAAAAATTGAACATTTTGTAGAGAGTGTTTAGAAATCCTCTAAATACTAACCACAGTGCCCTGCACAGTCTCTATCGTCATATTTCATCTCTGTGTCAATGTCTGCCTTCCCTGGTCCAGCCTATTATGGACACTGGTCACTCACTTCCTGTTTCAGCCTCAGCATGCTCCTGGGCCACCCTGACCTTCCTCTTCTGACCGCGTCTCCCACTGAGGCTGCTTGCTTCACCCCTGCCACTCCACTGCCCCATGCCCGGCTCAGTTCCAGAAGGCACTCCAGGGGCCCGTGGGGACTGCAGCTGGACCCTAGCCACCAACTTCCTGCACTCAGTCCGACCACTGCTCCGACAAGAAAGCAGCCACTCAGACCCAGCACCTTTCTCAAGCCCAGGAGTTATAAGGGCTCCTTCCACATTGACATCACTACACCTGCCAGTGGAACAGAAGTGCTACCATGGCCTACAGACCGTTCTACCATCTACAGGTGGTAAGAGTCTCCCTGGGTTTGTCCAGCTCCCCTGAAAAGGTGCTCACAGCACCGGTGTCCAGAGGAGTCCAACTGCACAGCTGGTCACTTTTACCCTCCCTCATTTCTGTTTTTCTCTTATTTTCTACCAACCTCCAATTAATTTCCCATCATATTCATGAGCAAAGAACCACCTTGTAATAAGCAGTTCATTTCATTCACTACTTTTATTTTAAGCAATGGTAGGTATTATAACCAGGTTCTGCTATTTACACAACTCCTGCAGGGGTTAACAAACAGTACTGTTGTGGATTCTTATATTTCATAATATGAGAACTGTAGGATTTATGCTTATCAGAGGAGATGGCTGTTTGAAGAGATTGCCCAAGTATGGTATTTGTGAAATTGTTTCACCACAGGGGGGAAGAAAAGTAACAGCAGGCAGTAATACACTGGAAAAACAAACCTCCAAAAAAAATTTAAGGATCCCTAGGTTTATAAGTGCATTGGTTTCTATTGACCTAAATTCCTGGCTTTCTCATTTTATTTCATCCAGACAAAGGAAGTGATAATTATGTTTTTAAAAACAAATAAATCCAAGAAAACAGAAAAAAAATAACCATAAACCGACACACTGTATCTTCTGAAAGGAAAAGTGCCAGGGCTCAGAGTAACTTCTTGAATCACCACACAGCAGTACTTTCAGCTACAATAATCAGTTACCAGATACCCACGTGAACATGCAAGAGGTGTAGTTAAGAGTGCAACTGAAAACACACACCCTCAACTCAAAGATAAAACGACACGTAGAGACACAACACAATCTCCATTTGGAGAGTAAGATGGGAAAGGCAGCAGCAGGACCCCTGAAATTCCTCCAGTTAAGCTATTCTTTGGCCCTAGGAATATACAGGTATGGTATGAACAATTATAAAGGAACACGTTCCCCTTTTCCTAGAAAGAAATCTATCAGATTTAAAGAAAAAATTTTAGGAAGATGTGGTCCTGACTTAGCGTTAGTATATCTTTCCAATTTCTTTTGTATTTCACTAACATATCGAGAAGAAAAGAATTTCTGAGCCATTTAAACTGAACAGTCCATCTTCAGCATTTGCTGTGATCACAGAGTACAATGTTTTAGTTGGCATATAAAAAGAATCACTTAGGCAGAAGCCTAAGGTTAAAACAGGTTTTTAAAAAGTAAACAGTAGAAAGAAGAATATATTGAATTGCATAATTTCCACAACATGGTATTTTGATGCCAAAGAGCTATGAAAAAGCTGGTGATTATAAGTCATCAAAATAAAATGAAGTAACTCAAAGTATACAGTTGGAGCAGAAGGGGAAAAAAAGTACAAACACTTTAAAAGCTAGTTTAGGTTTTTCATTCTCTAGTCAAAATAAGTCTCTCAAATTTTAACGCAGAATAGAGAATGGAGAAGCAAAATAAAGAAATGCTTACAACAGTGGAGCACACTCTGCCATAAAGAAAGATAAATTTGAAGCATTCATAGGCAAATGGATGCAACTTGAGATCATGGTGTTAGGTGAAGTAAGTCAGACACGCACGCTTACATATTGCACTGTTTCTCTTTTATGAGAAACTAAAAATATCTCTATACAAATAAAGAGCAAGATACAAGATAGAGAAATAGAAGTAGTGAGAACTTCAAATAATGTAACATGCTAATTTGTTTCATTTCTACCAGTTTCTGAGAGTTCATCGAAAAGAAAGTTTTGTGCTGTTATCTCTTTCTTTGTAAGGAGAATCTTTTTTGTTGCTGAATAACTACTTTGAAGATAATGATACACCATGCATAAACTTTTGTAATATTTTGCTATGAAATTTTGTTTTCCTTTTTCATAAAATAAAAAAATGGAAAAAAGAAATGCTTACAAAGATGCTCATGCTATATTAAAACACCAAAATGAGTATCAAATGTGATTTAAAAAAACAAAAGACAAAAAACCCAAAGTCATCTTTGGAGTACAGGTTTATAACTATTTTTAAATAATAAATTCTGGTCCGGGTATGGTGGCGCATGCCTGTAATCCCAGCACTCAGAAGGCTGAGGCAGGAGGATCGCTGGGGTTGAGACCATGTATGGTGGCGCATGCCTGTAATCCCAGCACTCAGAAGGCTGAGGCAGGAGGATCGCTGTGAGTTTGAGACCAACCTGGGTTACATAGCGAGTTCCAGGTCAGTCTCAACTACATGGTGAGACCGTGTCTCAAAAAACAAAACCAAACAAACAAAAAAAATTAAATTAAATTTAAAAAAAAATAAAATTCTGACCAACTTACTTTTCAAAATATCAACAAGAAAAAAAGCTTGACTTCTTTTGGATAGCAAAGAGGACTTCAAAGAAAGGCAGGCACACTTTCATTTTCACTCCCAAGAGGAAAGTGGAGTCGCTGCAGCCCTTCCAGGAGACCCTACACTTTCCACTATTCCTGGCATCTAAATCACCTTCAAGCAAGTAGAGAGTGGTTGGAAATTCCACTCTGCCCTGTATAGCATCCCTTTAAGAATCAGTTCTTGGGCCAGGGATTTGGCTCAGTGGTTTCGCCGCCTGCCTCACAAGCACAAGGGCCCACGTTTGAGCCCTAGTACCCCAAACAAAACCAAACCAAGAAGCAGTTGTTTCTAGCCATCCAAACCACCCAAATAACTTCAAGGTGGAAAAATTCAGTCACTTTCATGTCCACGTTAAGGTTCATCTTCCATAAATTTAAACAGAGATATGATGGGCAAGAAGCAAGAATAGTGCTTTTGAAACACAAAGGACTCCCGGGGGAAGGTCTGGCCCAGCAACCCAATCCACAAGCGGGAAAGCCCTGCCCCCCTGTGGCCAGCTGGGGCAGAAGGGCGCTTTCTATCTACAGTGACATCCCGTGTCCACCTCTGGCTGCTAAAAGGCTTAGACTAAAATCTACTTAGTGGAAACTGAAGTTTCCCAGGCTCAGTGTCTTGGGCACACGAACACGTACGGAGTAACACATGCTGGAGTACAGGTGCCACAGCCTGTTTCTGCATAATGCCTCCCGGAAGTTTCTTTCCACTGCTGCAGCCAACGTGGAACATCCAGGTTCGGAGAAGATGCTGAGGCCCAATTCAAAGGACACCTTCCCTGTTCTCAACTACACTGTGCTGGTAACACTGCACGACATGTGACCTTTTAATTAATCATTTACCAGTCCACTTATTTAAATACAGGATGACCCCCCTGACTACCTATTTTTTCATTAATTTTTATATGGTAATATAACTAGAAATATAGAAATGACAGTTTTATCAAATGCATTCAATACAAGAATCAACTGGTTGAAATGACACCTGCCCGGGCGACGCTCAGGACAGTCAATACGTCAATGAACAGTCAGTGACGCTCAGGGTAAACTGTTAAGTGGTTAACATTACAGACTGTGCGTGGCTTTCTTTGGTACTGAGGACACAGAGGCATCTGGGCACTTTGGGCTTCTGGTAGTCTCTTGCTGCTCCATTCCTGCTCCATGGTCTGGGATCCTTCCTTCCCACCTGCAGCTGCCTGGGGTCTCGTCCAGAATGTTCTTATTCTTCTCTAACTTGCATTCCATGCACTTCCCAAATAGCCTGCAGGCACTGAGCTCGGCCCACCAACAGCCATTTCCCTGGACAAAATATAGACCCCAGGCCAAGTCCCATGACCACCTCTCTTCAACTAGGTCCCATCTCCTAAGTTTCCATCACCTCCCGATAATGCCATCAAATTCTGATCTCATCAATAGATCAATCCACTTGATGAAGGTAGAGCCTTCATGATTTAATCATCCTCCAAAAGCCCACCAGCTGGAAACCAAGGCTTTAACCCACAACCTTCAGGAGACATTTTAGGTCCAAACCACAATGGAAGACAGCTGTAACTGTCATAGATGTGAGCAAATGTCAAAGTCAGCTCTGTAGGGGCTGGGAATGTACTCAGAGGCACAGCACCTGCCTGGCATGTGTTTGAGCTCCAGTAGCTCCCCCCCCAAAAAAAAGAAAGAAAATCAGCCCCGCAGATTTTGAAGGAGTGATGGCTTCTCTGCTGGGAATGTGTGGGGAAAAACAAACGATCCCTCCTCTCAAGATAAAAATGAAGGGAATGCTGCTTCTGCATCCTAAACTGACCTTCTCTGACCCCTGGCTGGTCTCAGTTGCCTTTGCCCTCTCCCAACTAAACTATCTGAGAGCACAGTTTCTGTGACTCTCTTGCTACCTTCTGGAAATTCCCCTCCCTGGCTTCCTCAACATCCACCCTCGCCTTGCTTTGCTGACTCCTCTACTTCTTGCTGCCCATGCACTGGAGGTGTTCCAGGGCTCTGCACCAGCTCTTTGTTCACGAAACCACCCTAGCAGCAGAGATCTTTTTTTCTGTGCCCCTTTCCCTCCAGAAAAGCAGATAAAAACAGAGCTACTCTGGCTGGGGGAGGAAGAAGCTCAAGGTCCCGCTCTCCCTCCTCCATACCACCCACCCCTGCCTGCAACAGCTCTGCAGAGCTCTCCACTCAGAACCACCAGCAGCTTCCTCCAACCAGCAGGTGGCGCTCAGTTCTAGCTTCACTCCCTCCTCTGATCAACCCCATCTCCTCATTTGCTGACCCAACAACGTCAGGCGTGCTCTTCCAGATCAGTTCAAGGTTAGCCTCCCTTGTGATTCTCTCTGTACCAGACAGCCTTGAGCACGCTGTCGTCCTGTGAAGTACTGTGTGTAGACTCCACTGTCACATGCTGTGTTTGTGTACATCTGTGCCTGCTCCACTAGACTGTGACCGTTCAAAGACAGGCAAGACGCAGCTGAGGAAGTAGAGGTGCACCTGGAGGCTTAGACGTGTCTTGGTTGTGAGGCTGGCACCCTCATCAGTGTGCAGAGACTGTGAGACAGGCAGTTCACTCTGGAGAAGTGGAGAGCAAATGTGGCTGCTGGTCTTTGGCCCAATCAACAAGAACCAAAAGCCTAGAGAGGGAGATAAGTCTGGCAAAATTCAAAACCCAGTGTGTTGATTAGTTTTCCACCACTGTGATAAAATACAGAAGACAATCAACTCAACAAAGTAAAAGGTTTATCTTTGCTCGTGGTTTCAGAGATTTCAGCTATAGCTGTTTGGCCTGTGGTAGTCCAGTACTCATGGCTAAAGGGTATGGTGAAGAAAGCCTGTCTGCCTCATAGTGTCCAGGAAATAAAGAAGGAAACAGGAAGGGGATAGAAGGCCAATATCCGTTGTAAGCCCACACCCCCAAAGACCTAACTTCCTTCCACTAGGCCCTACCTCCTAAAAGTTCCACTACCTCTTACCACAGGCTAGGAACCAAGCCTTCAACACAGAGGCCTATGGGGTACGTCAAGATCCAAGCTACAGTGTCCAGGAATTTCTTTCAATAGAGATAATAAGGCAAGATACCGAAGGCCTCCTATTCTCTTCTTTCAAATATTTCTTTATTCATTCAGTAAGTCCTAAATTATTCATTCAGAAAATGGCTTGTGTTTTCTATTGAGTTCTGATGAATAAAATCCTGCCTAAAATCAAAGCTATCAAACTACCCAACCTAGCAACTGCTGGGGAAAAGACTGAAGAGATAAGAGATGCTGGCACAGGTTCAAAGTGGAGACAAAATTCTGAGCTGCGAAATCAACTCAGAAAGCCCATTAAACAAAGACAGAGACTGACACTGTTCACAAGAATGGTACACTTGTAGCCACTGTGCTTACAACCATTTTGAAGAAAGGAGTCCCTGCAAGGCTATGTAAGAGTCTTTCAGAAATATCTGGACATTCCCAATTTTTTTTTTCTTTAAGTAACCATTAAGGGCAAAATCTCCTACTAATTGGTTGTCAATTGGCGAACTGCATCCAGACTGACCTCTGGAATTCCTGATGTTACGTAATAGCCAGATTCTTTGTTCTGCAGAAGAGCTTCAAACCTGACTCTTCTCAGTTCAGAAATTAATGAGGGTGATAATCCTAGATTCCTCTCAACCAGACCAGCAATGCACGTCCCTCAGGGGGCTAAGGCAGGGTCACATCCAGCACTCACATCTGGTGGCACAGCCAGTTTGTGGCTGCAAGGCCAGCAACACAGCCCCAACCCTTGCTCGGGGAAATGGGACTAGGGAGGCAACCCTGCAGGGACCAGGGACCTCCTAGCGAGGGACCCTGTTGGTGAGCACCCGTGAGATTCTCCTCTCATGTTGTTTTTTCTTTCTTTCTTTTTTAAAAAGTAAATATTCTGTATTTTGGTTAATCATCCTTTAGCACTCACGTGGAAAAAACAATGTGCTATACACTTAGGATACATAAATGAACAAGACTCCCCTTGCCCCTGTCCTGATAGCTGATAGTGCTTGTCTTCTCACAGAGGGACTGACAAAGCAGAAGGTCTTAAATAAGGCTGAAGGTGGCAATAAAGACACTGGTGAAACCAAGAGCACTGGTCCACCAGCTTCCTGTTTAAGCTGCAGAAGACAAGAGCCATGGATTTTTATATTGACAGGTGTGTGTGTGTGTGTGTGTGTGTGTGTGTGTGTGTGTGTGTGTGAGAGAGAGAGAGAGAGAGAGAGAGAGAGAGACAGAGACCACTGTTATGAATATGTTGTCTAATCTCTGAATTCAGCCAACCGCTCTTCAATTATTTTACAATTAAAGCAAATCTTAGGACTACTTTGCAAGTCAAAAGGTTTAGCTTCTTTTACTACATATTTAAAAAAAAAAACTAAATACTAAACTAAAATTTTCTTACCCATAAGGATTTAAAGGAAATATTTGTATGCCTCACAGATATCATGAGGAAAAAAAAGATACAGTGGAATACTTCAACCAACTGTTTGGGGGGGGTCACTGAGAGTTTTCTTCACCTCATGTTTATTAATGCAAATATAAAAACCAAAATCATACTAACACTGGTAACCTCTCAGTGACAAAATATTTCAACTGGCCAATCTACTTCCTTGTCAAATTTTCTCTAAAAAGTATAAAACTGATTCTAAATTTTCCTTCTTCAACTGAACTTTTCCAGAAAGAATTTTCCCTGAGATCCAAGTCTTTTCTAGGTAAACTTTAAATCAATCAGATTTTGTTCATATCAAATGTTTACTGACTACAGTTTGAGTCACTGTGAATTCTACTGGCTACTATTTTATTGTTTCCACAAATTCTAGTATCTTGGATCAAAATCTGAAGATTTTAAATGTCATAAAGATTTTATTCTTGGGTTTTTTGGGGGGGTTACTGGGGATCAATCTCAGGACCTTGCACTTGTCAGCAGGTGCAGCACCACTGAGCTAAATCCACAGCCCATGATTTTATTCTTTTGTTGATCTGAATTCAAAACCAAACCTTACTTATATGAAGTACTAGAGAATATCAATCTTAATTTTACTTGACAGTGTAGGCTGTTTATCAGATTTGAACATGTGCCACCTAAGACATTATTGGTCTTTTGTACTGATTATTTTTGTACTTATTATTTCTACCAGGGATATTCTTCACAAAACGCTATCCAGGACTGGTCTTAACATAAACCTAGCCCTTCTACATACCTTGGAGCCCACACACTGAGATCACTGGGGGACGTGTACCAAACTTCCTTACGGATAAGCAACTCCTGTCTCGTATTCAAGTATGTGGCCAAGGAACTAAGCGCAGTCCAAATGCCCCCCAGGACTATGGGATCTAGGCCCTGACACTGCAGCTAACCATCCAGTGGATGACTACACAATGCACACAGCACGTGTGTGTACCCAAGAGGGAATCCTGTTGGCCAAGAGAATTTGGAGAAGGTAAGCGTGTTTATTCTAATAATTACTGGCTGGAATTCACTTCCAAAGGTAGGCTAAATCAGTAAAAACCCAACACAGCTAGAAGCAAAAACACAATGAAATTGTAAAATTTCCTACTTTAAATCATCTATTTAAAAAACATGAACTTCCTCTACTCTCTGGACAAAAACCTGTCACATATTCTCTTTAAGCTCCCAAAGCCACATGGCCAGCATTCTACTCAATGCCAAGGGGGCGGGGTGCTGGTGGCAGGGAAGAGTTACACGGCTGGGAGACTGAGCAGAGAGTAAAAGGACTGAGAAATAAATGTCTGAGTACTGTGAAAGCCAGAATTCTAACTAGGGGAGCACAGAAAGGGAGGAAAGCTAGAAAGAACTCTAAGGTGAGGAGCTGAAAGGGAAACATCAGAGAGAACTCAAGTCTCTTAAGTATACACACATATGCGCAGAGACGGGTACACAGATACAGATTATTATACATGCATATGCATTGGTATGTTTGTCTTGAACTCTCTGTATAAAGGGTCTGCTCAGAGGGCCCAGAAACAAAGTACGGCAAAGCAATAAGCACCAAGAATCCCTACATCCTGGTTTCTAAATACCAGCCTCCACTATAAGGACCTAAGCTTTCTTGAAGAAATGGCTTACTCTGGAATTAGGCACCAAAGGTCAAAATCTGAGCCTGGAATGCACTATTCAGACAACAAAGTAGGGTTCAAAAATCGAAAGAGTGAGATCAAAATAGTATAAGAGCCAGATGGAAGGAGCTCCCACTGCATAAATCTGGGAAAATCTGAGGTTCCAAAGAAGTAATAATAACAAGTTTATACTCCATGGAATAAAACAGAAATTTGTGACTTCACAGTGATGTAAACACATGAATGAATGCATGCACAAATAAATGGATAAGGGAAAACATCTTACAGTAAAATGCCAAATAATAATGGTAGAAGGAATAAAAGGGACAGTTTGGCATCACAGAGGTGACTGATTAGGGCAGAGTCACCAAAGGAGGATAAAGGGCAGAGGCTTAGAGATGATGGGAAAGATTAGTGTACTCCCAGAGTATTTGCACACGAAATGCTCACCAGTTACCACAAGAACAACGGTAAATTCAACACGAGGAGGTCTGACATCCACAATGCAACAAGGTGATTAAGGAAAACGTCACCTGGGACAGGCTCACTTCCGGTCCTCCTGACCAGAACACACTGAGAGATGTCCAGCACCCTTTCAGTAGGTAGTGTTTCCATACAGACCTGGACAGATCCAACTGGAGGAATCGTTACAACTGTCCAGAACATGAAGGACGGGAAAAGCTGGCTGCCAGTTCCCTGTTCAGAGCCCCTCATGCCCGAGGTCTCCTCCCATTCAGCAACATTTGTACTATGTGAGCTCTGTTAACCCTTACCACATTCCCAGGGATTTTGTTTTTCACATCTAGCTTCATGACACATCCTCTATCTCTGAAATTGGGGAGGCAGTATAAATTATAACACATAAATTATAACCTAAGAGCTCCTGTAAGGCTGTATAAGTAAACAAAAACTTCTAGAGTAAGGGACAAGTTGGGTAACAGTTTGTTCTGGAATACTGCATTTTCAAAGGCTAACTTCAGGCACTAAACCTTTTTGTATTTTGACCATCTAGCTGTATTTTTCCCCTAAAATAATACACTTTTGTGCCCTCTTACATGATTTGGTCATATTTTATGCAAAATTTAGTTGTTTACATGTAAATTCTACAACATACAATACTGCTGGAAAAAAAATTTTTTTTTTTTGGTAACACAGATCAAATTTGGGACATTGCGCTCTCGAAGCAGGCGGCGGAACCATTGAGCTACATCCCCGGACCCAACATAAAATATTAATAAAGCCTCATTTCATGAACAAATCTGAAATTAGGCAAACTAACAATAAACATGGGCTTGGGAGGTGAATACCAAAGTTTTTTTAAGTTGAAGGTTGGCCTGCGCAACTTAGCAAGACCCTATCTCAACTCTTAAAAAATGTAAACAAAGCTCTGGGGATGTAGCGCAGTGGTAAGGCGCTTACCTAGCATGCTTGAGGCCTTGGGTTTCATCCCCAGTGCAGAAACAAAAATGCAGATTTTTATAATTTCAAATCAGCAGACCAAATGAATTATAACCTGTTTGTAGATTATATCAATTACAATCTAGCACACTTGTGATATGACTTTCACTGCAGCATTAATTTTCTGATCTGTACAGCACTGACTCCAGACATACCAGGGTATTTAGAGTAAAGCCAGCTCCCTGCTAAGGAGCTGCAGGGAGATGACAGCATCATCTCTGAAATCAAAGGGCAAAGCTTCATTAGGAGAAAGTATTCTGCCCCTTTTTTCTGCCCTCTCCTTTTTGCCAAAAGTGTAAGATGTGAAAGCAGGAATACGCGGCCACCTGGGGAACAAAGGAATGAGAACTGAAGCCCTCAGAATAAGCACAGCCTAGAAGAGTGTAGAAAGCTGGGTCACCAAGGACATCACAGAACGGCTGTACTGACGCTGGACTGCCTGCCTCTGGTTCCCTGCTGGATGAGAAAAAATATTCCCACCGGTTTACTTGAAATGACTATCATCAGCCAAAGCACTCATTATAAAAACTATTTATTTGCTCCCACCCTAGTCTGATCTTACCATATTTTTTTATATTCTTAGAGACAAAAGGTATGGATCATCAGACTTTTCTCTGGTCAAAGAACCCAGCTAAGCAAATTGGTGTATGGTCTTCACCAAACCAAGGCCCGGTCCAGGAAAAGGCCGGCGAGACAGAAAGGGGAAGGGAGAGCTCTTGGGGAGGTTTTTCCACACCTGTGAAAAAGAGCCACGGAAAGAGACACCGGCCCGCCTGGGCTTCGTCCATGTGGATGTGAGGGGCCCACCAGACTCACCTGGCCCCGCGGAACGTGCCACCACTGAACTACTACTGTGTGAGCTAACAGAGTGCTTGCTGTCGGGGTGAGCTGGAGTGAATGCCCTCGTCAGGAACAGTCTGACTGCTTCAGAGTGCGAAAGGCCTGGCCCAGCGTGCACACGGATGCTGTCCTCTTCGTCCTCACCTCCTCCTCATCACCTCCGCGTCTCACAGGGCATCTCCACCTCCGCCGTTTCTACTTCTCCCACCGCCATTACTCCGCTCCCCTCCACCATCCCTACCTCCTTTCCCCATTCCGTTTCCAACTCTCACAGTGCTACCCTCACCACTTCCACTCTCACTGCCTCCGCCTGCACCACTCCTTCACATCCTCCCACACCCCCAGCACCACCACAGCCCCTGCTCACCTCTTCACCTCCACCCCCCCACAGCCACCGTCACCCACAGGCCTCCACTTCCAGCTCTAACTGGCCAGCTCCACGGCCATTTCCATCTCCGCGAACTCTACGCTCACATCCACGCTATCGTCACCACCCCCAACACCTCTACCTGCCCACCAGCATCTTCCACGCCACTTCCACCCTCACCTTAACCTCCGCTACCTCCTCCACCTCTACTTCCCCCGCACCAACCATTCCCACTTCAACACCATCACCATGACCTCTACCACGTCCTCCACCACCACCACCTGCGCTTTCACCATCACCATCACCGCCACCACCCTCATCACCTCCTCCAACTCCACTGCCACTGCCACTCCCTCTACCGCCTACACCACCACACCACAACTACAGGAACTTGGGCTGCTCACAAATCTCCCCTCACTGCTTAGCACCTACGCACGCTTCTCTCAGAGAAGCCAGGTGACAAAGTACCTTGGTTACCTTACCGATGTGCCCAGTGAACTACATTATCTTCCGTGTTCTCTTGCTTTTTAACCCCCTCTATTTAATGGTCTCCAAGTGTTTCTTCCATTCACCTGCCACAGTTAACGAAACAATCAAACAAAAATAATCAACATACATTTAATGGCATAAAATCTGTTATGCTTGCTATTTTGGAGTAGACAAAAAAAAAAAAACAAAACAAAAAATGCTCCCTACCACGAGGAGGAGAAGGATATGACATAACTTGGAAACAAACATGCAGTAAAGCTGAGGGTGCACGACGGGATCTGCTGTGGTCTCGGGACCAGGGCCTACACAGACACAGAAAGGATGTACAAGGGAATGGAAAGCTGTCCAGATTATGAGGCCTCAGGAAACAAACTTACTATGTGTTTAAAGTCTAAGGAGAACTGAGTTTCTAAACAGGTCTGTGGGTTTCAGCTCACACTAGGTTTGGTCTTGAGAACAGAGGGAGATGGAGAAATTTTTACCATCAACATCTCCACAGTTCACTTCCTGTGGGCCTGTGTGGCGATTCCTCTCTGTCAGAAGAAGGAAGTATCTCTTAGAACGTGAAAACCTACTGATTAGCGAAAAACCAGAGAACAGCTATTCCAACAGCAGTGGACTAGGACTTACTAGCCCAGAAGTATGCTGATGTCATGTTCCAAATAATGTCCTGTCACTCATTTTCCATCTCATGACAAAAACTTCTCTAAAGATTTGAAATATGTATCACTTTGCCAATGGTTCTCAGTAATGATTGAATGTTTCTTTTACCCGTAGTTAAGGGAATGTTACAATACGTTGGTAATTGGATCATTACTTTTATGTATTTTTGTATGCAACTTGTGTAGCATTTTTTTTTCCTGTTGGTAGAGAAATAAGTAGCACTCTAGGTTTACACATATGAAATAGGAAATAAATTGCTTAAATTCATATTCTGGAACAGGCTTCTCCTCACCAAACTGAATCAATGTTATCTAACTGGCTTCATTTCCCTATTTTAGGGAAGAAATTTGATCAATAAAAGATGTAAAATTTTAAACAATCTGTTGAATTCTTAAAATTATCCCTTAAAATTCTTTAGTTGCACTGAGAATCCAAGTGGGAGGAAGGGACAAGAAGTGAAAATGTAATTTGATCACTCAGATACCAAAATAAAACGAGACAGATAAGAATGTAAGCATCATTAACTAAATCTAAGGGCAAATGATGGCCTGTCTTTTTCATACTATAGGCATCCCTGGTACCAAGCAGCATTGGTTCTGGCTATTAGACTCCAGGAATATCAAAATCTACAGATATGAAAGTCCCCAGATAACTGGCACAGTATCTGCACAGAACCTACACATGATTTCCCACACATTTAAAATCTAATCTCTAGGTTGCTTATAACACCTAATGCAAAGCAAATGCTATGTAAATAGTTTTTATATCACCTTGTTTAGAGATTAATGACAAGAAAAAAGTCTATATGTGTTCAGTACAGATGCAACTTGAAGAGTATTTCTGACCCATAGTGGGCTGAATCACATGCTGAACCCACAGATTCAGAGGGCCATCTGTGCATCACTTCCTGACCCCAAGAACCTGTCAACTGAGTTCCATAACATTTTGCTTATTAAAATGTTGAAGAAAGGCTCAGGTCCTCTAAGCAAGACACATACAGGACAGGCTTGTCCACCTCAGGCTCGCCTAAAAAAAAAGTTTACCAAGTCTCTCTGGACACTGTCTCAAGGGACTAAGGAGACAGGAAAGATTTCAGTCCCCCTTAGTAAACTAGGGTGACAGTCAATTATGCTGTAGCATTTACAAAATGAATTTGAATGCCTATCCTATTTACTCCCTGCAGAGAAAGCTGAAATAATTGCTTCTCCCCAGGAGTGAACTGGCAGCAATCGGACGGATGCCCAGGACCAACGCCAAAGTCTCAGCTGGACCCTGAGGCTGCTCGGCCAGAAGCCAGGGCCTCCAAACAACAGCCAAGTGGATCCCTTGCCCACCTTGCCGTGCTTTTCCAAAAGCAACAAAAGCCGTATTTTTTAGATAAATTTGGAAACATTAAAGGTAAAATACAAAATCAAAACTGCAGGTGTTATTATCTCGGTCATATGAATTTGGTTCGAGCATATGACAGGAGATTATGAACTAAGTCTAAATCTTTCTATTTTAAGGATCTCTATTTACTTTAGCAGTTGTAGGAAGCCATATGTTTAATATATATTTTTATAAATCTTTAAAAATCCGTACTTTTTTGGAACAAGAGGAATATTTACAGAGACCTATGAAGCTTTTTCCTGAAAGAAAATAGGAATAATTATCTAAAATCATATCTATAATTGGACGTTACTTCAGCTTTACTAACAGCATCTTCCCTTTAGACTTCTGCAGCTAAGATCTTCAAACTGGGTTTACACAACGAAGTCAACTGTGTTACAAAACCAATCTTTTGCTCATTTTTAAAATTTTTCCAGTGCTCAGAGTCAAACCCAGAGCCTTGCACATGCAGGCAAGCACTGTACCACTGAGCTTTACCCCCAGCCCCCAAATCAATTCTGCATACCTTATGCCTCTTACGGAACCCTCTTCTAATCCACGCTCTTTTAAAAAAGTGTAACACTTCTTTCTTTCAAAAAAGATTTTAAAAAGCGAGACGACTATTTTTTAAAAAGATATAATTTAAAAATATAGGGAAAGGTTATTTTTTTAACCCCAGGTCACAGATGCTAGATGCCCTTACATATTTTGGATATTACAGTATTGACTGCCATGTCTTATGGCAGAAGATGATCACTATCAACCTACTCTAACATTACCAACTCCGACTCCAGCATTTCTACATCTATCTCTACCCCATCACCCCCTCCACCATCTCCACCTAAGCTCTTTTTTTTAAAAAAAGAAAATATATTTTTGAAAGTCAGTCAGTTTATGATTTTTTCTAAAAGTGGAACATGCGCATGTTGAAAACATCTAACGATTTACAATTGTTCAAACGAGTGAGTGTTCAAAAGAATAAAATAAAAGTTGCTGTTCCACCAAACAAGACTATAAAAATATGACAAAGAAATGAATTCAAATTGTAAAAACACACAAATTGACTACAGTAATTAAGGGCATATTAATACATTCTTCTTATTGAAAGAGAAATGGAATATCCCATGCCAACACCCACAGCCTTTCAATGCATGCTTTAGAAATGGAAAAATAAAAATAAAAAAAGACACAGCCCATGAAGACAAGAGCAGACACCATTACCCCAGCCGTGCAACTTCCTCTCAAATCACCATCCTGTGAACCTCAACTTTTCTACTCTTTTTTTTCCCCTGGTACCAGGGAGCAAACTCAGAACTTTGCACGTGCCAGACAAATGTGGCACCACTGAACTACATCCCCGCCCTTCTCTTTTAAGCTCAGCGTCAAAATGCCTTCCTTTCATGGATGCTAACTAAGACTTTTCACTCTTCAGAGGAAGTCAAAAAGCAGATTCTCGAAAAGATTCTGCAGGTGGTACTGCACCTGGGTACTGTCGCCTTTTCTTTGTTTGGACTCAGCCAGATCAAGTCCCTCATGGAAAAAGACAAGAAAGGTGTTATGCATGCTGTTTATAATAAAAAAAGATTACTTTCTCCGCCAATTTTTCCTTGCAGTTCAGGTATACATTTCTATTTGTGGGAAAAGCAGCCTTATACAAAATACAAGTTGAACATCTCTAATCTGAAAATGCCAAACATTCTGAGCATCAATGTGTTGCCAGGGTGGAAAACTCTACATCCTACTGTGACGGGCAGCAGTCAAAATGCAGGTACTCTGAAAATGTTGTATACTATCACCTTCAAACTCTGCATAAAGTGCATATATGAAATGTAAATGAGCTTTGTGCTTCACCTGGGTTCCATTCCCAAGATACCTCATTGTAGATTTTCAATATTCCCAATCCAAAACACACCTGGTCCTGGTCCTGGGCAATTTGGGTAAAGGATAATCAACATGTAAAAATTGTTTCTATCATGTTCTAGAGAAATTTTAACCTCTCACCCAACCAGAATGATTCCGCTAAGTGAGTACACATATTTTATGACATTTCAAGTTAATTATCTAAATACGCAC
Source organism: Fukomys damarensis (assembly GCF_012274545.1). NCBI lineage: Eukaryota > Metazoa > Chordata > Mammalia > Rodentia > Bathyergidae > Fukomys > Fukomys damarensis. The sequence goes on from NW_022900919.1 coordinate 6,752,541, forward strand.
AAGTATTAGGCATCATAGAGAAATGGTAAAATTTCAGTTTCCTTTTTAATATTCTAATTAATTCAAATTTATTTCTCAATGAATTCACCTTTTTTTTGTGGTAATAGAGAATGAACCCAGGTCCCTGACACTGAGTCACACACCCAGCCCTTATGTATTCTTTATTTTGAAACAAGGTATCACTAAGTCACTGAGTTGCTTAGACTGTGCTAACCCTTATAACCTCCTGCCTCGGCCTCCCAGAGTGCACCACCATGCCCACCTGCTGTTTCACTTTTGAAAAGTAATTCAGCTCATTATCCAACCATATTTATATTTTGTATGGTCGCGTTCATCACTAGGTTAACTCAGTTTGTTCTGTCACTCAGTTTCTGATGAAATGTTTTTCTATAGGTCACATTTCACCTTTTCGTGTCATAAAAAACTGTGCAAGAACAATTTTAAATAAAATACTTGAGTAAAATGATTTCAGTAAAATAATCACTAAAACTAAAAAATAAATTGTAATAACTTTAAAAACGACATTCACATTTACTGGGCTTTTGTTTTTCATCAATTATAAATAAGAGATGCAACTATCATAATCTCAAAAAGACAGGATTTAGCTTCCTAAAAAACACACACAGTCCCCCAAGCACCTTTTGTTATGTTTTTGGAGACAGGGTCTCACTAGGCAGTTCAGGCTGGCTGTGAACTCACTATGCAGCACAGGCTGGCCTCGAACTTTCTGCAATCCTCCTTCTGTAGCCTCCCAAGCACTGGAACTATAGGCATGCACCACCATGCCCAGTTCTACCAAGTATCTTCACAGCATCCATTAATCCAACAATGTATCAATTTAAGTGAAATTTAAAAGCAATGAATATTCTAGTATTCCCCTTATGGCATTACAGTATCTCTTTTAGTTGAGCCTACAAATATCAGTGTTCCCCCAAAAACATGAATGAATTTACCACATACCCACATGAAAACCTGTCATGTCCTGGAAAAAAATATAAGCATTACAGTTAATCACTTAGAACAGAAAATACTATCATTAACTATACTGGGATCCATCCTAATAATTTTAGAGTAACTATTTTCAGGCTTCTACCCAGAAGTTAGGTGTTTGGATATAATCAGGTACTTAAGTTTCTACTTATACATATTAACACCAACTTGTGATATATAAAAAATTTTACATTAATATTCTATTAAATTTAATTCAATTTTTCTTGTAGAGGTCAGGAAGTATTTCTTTGTCTTTCCAGCATAATTATCATGATTCATTTATTATAAATATATCATATGTATAGCAGTTAAGAAAGAACTCTGGTTATTAACCTGTTAGATAAACCCATTTTTTAAATTAAAAATGCTTATTACAAAATAAGCCTATTGCAATTTTATGAAAAATTTAAAATATCAAAAAATTCATTCGATTTGAGAATTGTATCATACTGTCTTGCAGAATGAGGAAAGTACTGGTCTGTCCACTTACAGTGAGTTCACAGAAATCCATGCTGTCCAGGCTTTTGCTTCTGTGCAGTCTCCCTTTAATTCGTCTTAAAGAAGGCTTTCCTTGGTTGACACTAGAAGTAGCACCATTAGGATTTTCAGAGGATGGTGTTACCCTGCAAGAAGGGAAAAAAATGCGTAAAAGAAGACAGGTTTACTGGTGAACATGTTTCTCAGGTTTGAGGTAAGCATTTACTTGAGGGTGTCTTGGGAGATATCACACATTCCTTTTTGCAACCCCAAACTAAGAGCCACATTCTATCAAATGCCATCTTCTAAGTATTTCTTTGCAGCTGGCTAGTCTAGAAATCTTCCTGACAGTTCAAATACTGACTGCAACAGTAGGATTCACTAAAAGTCAACTCCACAACCATCAAGGAGGCAATTAGGACCAGACTCAGGTTTCCTAGGTAACGTGTAGGAATCTGCCTCCCTCTGGGCAGTGACAGCCAGCGCTCAGGCCAGTGCCTGGCGGGTCAAGTACAAGGGAGCCAGCCCTGCGTGCACTCACAGATTCTGTTCACTGTGCTTGTTAGGCATGAAAATAACTCTTGCACATTTAAACATGACCATTTACCATTCACTCAGCATGATCATGGAATCAAGAAAACACAGACAAGAAGAAACAGCAGATAATCTAAGCCATCTACAGAGTGCACATTGGGACAAACCTTTACACATACACACACACGCACGCACACACACAGAAGACTGGCACATGGTCTCCAGTTTCTGTGTCACTACTAGTTGCAGCCTTACAACAAAGGAGCTGGAGAGACAGTGACCTGCAAGGAAACATCATAGCGTCCCAGAGATGATACAGTCTATGAAGTAATGAGGCTGACTTGTGACTATGGTTTATAAATGTCAGTCTCCTTATTCTGCAATTATATCTCCTACTTATAGTACATGTTCATGTATTTATCATCCTGTGACCTACTTTTTACAATTAAAATGTTGTCTGAAAGATATGACTCTTAATCGCTTTTAAAAGACACTAGACAATTAGCAAAATAAACCTAATTTATATACTAATAAGACAGTAAAAAAGATACTACATATAAAATAGGCCAGTTTAAGAATGGTTACACTTTACAATGAAAGTAGTACATCCATATGGTTAGAGTATAAAAAGATTCAAAGTGAAAATTAAGAGCTGTTTCCCCTTGGCCCTTACCCAAACCTCTCCTTTCCAAAGACAGTCACCATTACTAGTTCTTTGCGTAACCACGCATTCAAATGTCCATGCTTATCTATGTGTTTATTTCCTTTTGGGGGTGTTTAGTAAGGTGATCAAACTGTTCATATTTTCCCGTACCGTATTTTTTTACTTAACAATATATCTTGAAGTTTCTCCCATAATGCACTCTATACACAACGATTCTTACCAATGGCTAAATAGTATTCCACCACAGAGACGCCATATAACTTACTCAACTACTCCCCTACGGATGGGCATTCAGTTTGTCTTCAAATGTCTACTTTCAAACTATAAAGCATCCAAGACAGCATCCTTGACAAATCCCTGCACAAATGTAATACTAACCTAGGAAAGAGTCCTAGAGGCAAGGGTAGGAGCTTTCTAAGTATCGAGAGGCCTCACCTTCTGTGACCATTAATCCTGACTGGATTGAGAAATGCCTCTCAGATTAATAGAGCACACTTCTGAGTGTGTCTGGGTGGTTCACGAAGGCATGGCCATGGGTACATTACACAGTCCCTCAGCTCTTCCTCTCTTGAGCTGCTCCCTGCTCTGCTTCCTGGTTACCACGATCTAAGCAGCTTTGCTCCATAACACCCTTGCACCATCATGTTCCTGCCTTGGAGCCAGTCAACCATGGACTGAATGTCCCCAAACTGTGAGCTAAATTAAACCTGTCCTCCTTTACGTTGTGTGTGTCAGGTATAGTGTCCAGCAATGGGAAAGCTGACTATACACTATCTGAAAAGGCATTATCGATTAAGTTCCACCAACAGTGTATGAGAGTGCCCACTGGGAAGTCCATGAGTACGCAGGCAACTCTGTCATTTTATTACTTTATAGTGCAGCTCCTCTGTATCCTTCACTGTATTTTTATCTTGCCGAACTCTTGATTTCTGTAAAAAGGACTGTTATAGAGTTTCCCGTCACAAATATGGATGTCAACTGATCCTTATAAATCTATCCTTGCTTTTTATATTTGAAATTTTTAAAATTGGATGTCTAAATGTTTGACTCATATTTTCTTAGGGACTTAATCTTTTATCAGATAGAAAGTCACTGTACCAATGACATCTTTTACTTTAAATGTTATTTTGTCTGATGATAATTTTACCCATCTACATGTTTATAGTAACCTTTTCCTAGCTTATCTTTTTGTATGTTTATATTTTCAACCTTCCCAAACCTCTCCTTTCTTTTCCCTTTTAGCCATGCCTTTAACTCTTGGCAGGTAGCTGGAGTATTTTGTTTTGTTTTGTTTACCAAATCTGAGAGTAAACATCTTTTGAGATGAACTGAATCTCTTTGAATTTTCTATGATTACTAAATGTTTAGAATTCTTCCTGCCATCTTGTTTTATGTTTCTTTTTTATTTACATATTTTCATCTTTTTATTTACTTTATTAATATGACTGAGTTTGGGAACTTCTTTCCCCTTCCAATTAACTTAATAGTTATACATCTAATCAGGGCACCTCCAGCTAACTATACACACGCATTAACATATACTATATGTATGTGTACATACACACAAACACACACATTTATATATGTACATACACATATACAGTCATTACGTGGTATCCCCAGAGATTGGCTCCAGGACTCCCCTCAGATAGCCAATCAGGGGATGCTCAATTCCCTTATATAAAATACTGTAATATTTGTACAGAACCCACATAGGCCCTCCTGTATACTTTAAATCATCTCCAGATGACTTATGATACCTGATACAATGTAAATGCTGTGCAGATAGTTGTGACTCTGTATTGTCACTGTACTGGAGAATAATGACAATGAAAGAAAGTCTGTACATGTTCAAAACTGATGCAGTTTTACCCAAATATTTACATCCAGGTGGTAGAATTTGCAAATGTGGGACCAAAGGTATGGAAGGCAGACTGCATACATTTAAATTCACATTTCCATCAGTACCTAAGCTTCTCAGTATTCTCACCCGCTCTCAAGCACAATATGGGCCCAACGCAGCTTCATTCTCTTCATCCCAGCCTCACCACCCTGCTGCTAGGCCCCACCTGACCCCTGGAAATAGCTTCCAAGTTTCCAACTTCTCCTTCATTCTTTCGATCCCTTTGCTTTCCTGTGATTTGTTATCTTACTCCTCCTGATGGCTTCTCTGCTCTACAATCTTGCTAATTTGGCAATTCTCTTTTCTGGCAATAAATTTTAAATTTCTAAAGTGTCTGAGACTTCATTACTGCAATATTCTTTCGCATCTATCTGAATTTAATCCAATATTTTTCTATTTTTCTCAAGGATTAATTTCTCTGTTTTTTGTGTGTATGTTTTTTTTTAATTTGGTAATTCACAGGCTTTCCCCAGCTGTCTGGTGGTTTCTAATGCCTACTTATATCTGTAGCGGAGAACATGTTTCCCTGTGGCACTATCTACTGTGCCTAACTTCACCGACTCTGGCAGCTACTGAGAGGAAACTTTCCTTTTGGGTCAGGGGCTCAGCAGCTACCTGAGGAACAGCCTTCTCTGTCCCCAGAACCCATACTTACTGCTTCAGCACAAGAAGTGGCACCACTGTCCAGCACTCGGTATACACCAGGGCATCACCTCCATTACCTGCCCGAGTGCCCCACTCCTCCCTCCCTCGATGCTTCACCAACTGGTCCACCCACACCTTCCACACAGTTCTATAAGGCTTTCCTCTCAGCAGGTGACCGCATCCACTAACTACACTTCCCAGGGTATCCACAGAAACACTGGCCCAGTGATGGCATTCTTACTGGTTACTGAGACCACCATCAATTTGGTTGTGGTTCTTCAAACTTTTTATTTCATTGAATTTCCAATAAATTCTCTTTTCAGTTCAGCTCCCAGAATACAAATTCAACAATGTCACTTTCATGGGTTGCAATACAGAAAGAAGCACAACAGACAACTCTGTTCTCTTCCCTGCAGGGTACAAGCTTCAAAGAACAATGAAGAACTTTATTCAAGGGGAAACGCTTCTGAACACTGGAAGAGGCAGAAAAAAAATTTTTTTTGGTCAAGACCAAAACAGCACAGGAAATAACAGCAAAAATTAACAAAAGCTTCTGTGCAGGAAAGAAAACAAGAGACAGCTTATAGAACGGGAGAGCATATTAGTATGTAATACATCTGACAAGTTCATATCCAAAATACACAAAGATCTCCAAAAACTCAAGAGCAAAAGAATGAACCCTATTTAAAAACGGGCATCCACCAAATATTTATTTGAAGGAAGAGGAGACCTAGAATAGCAAAAGGAATTCTAGGCAACAGAGACGTGATAGTGGGTATCATCATCCCCAGCTTGAATCTATACTACAAAACAGACCTGAGTATCAGCGGAATAGATTAGAAGATGCAGAGACAACTCCAGACTTACTCAGCTACCTCATCTTTGACAAAGGAGCCAACCATTCTCACTGGAGGAAAAAAAAAAGCCTATTTAATAAATGGTGTTGGAAAAACTGGATTGCAACCTGCCAAAATTAAAACTACACCTCTATCTTTCATCATGCACTAAACAAAAATCCAAGTGGATGAAAGATCTAAATATTAGAACAGAAACACTAAACTTACTGGAAGTTAACTTAGGTAGAACTCTTGAAGATATAAGCATAGGAAAAGGCGTTATGAACAAATCCTCAATAGCACAGGAACTGGCACAAAGAATGAACAACTGGGATCTCATCTTATTAAAAAGCTTCTGCACTGCCAGAGAAACCACCAACAGAGCTAAGAGACAACCTACAATGTGGGAAAAACTTTTGCCAGCTGTTCCTCAGATAAAGGTTTACTATCTAGAATGTATCAAGAACTCAAAAAATCCGACCCCCCAAATATAAAGACCTAATTCAAAAATGGGCATCTGAAACTAAGACATTTTTCAGACAAAGAAGTAAAAGCAACAGATAAACATATGAAAAATGTTCAACATCACTGGTCATTCGAGAGACGCAGATGAAAACAACACTGAGATTCCACCTCAACCCAGAGAGAATGGCTGCTATCAAGAAATCAACCAACAAATGCTGGTGGGGTTGTGGGGAGAAAGGAACCCTTCTCCACTGTTGGTGGGAATACAGGCTGGTGCAACCACTGTGGAAATCAATATGGAGATACCTCAAACAACTAGGATTAGAGGTCCCATTTGACCCAGCTATTTCTCTGCTGGGTATCTGCCCAAAATAATTAGAAGAATCATACACAGTGACATATGCTCACCCATGTTTATAGCAGCACAGTTTGTAACAGCTAAAACTTGAAAACAGTCCAATTGTCCATCAACTGGAGACTGGATAAAAAAGATGTGGTTTGGTAATAAAATGGAGTACTACTCAGCCATAAAGAATGAGAAACTAGAGACATTTATAGCTAAATGAATACACATTGAGGCCATACTCTTAAATGAAATAAATAGGGTACAAATGTGTACAAATAAAATAAAAATAAAAATGGGCACCCAAGTGAGACGGTTATACCTGGAGTGCCAGCTAGGTAGGAGGCCTCAGGTAGGAGGGCTGATCAATCCTTGGAGTTTAGAACCAAGTTGGGCAACATAGTGAGATCCCCTTCGCCAAAAAGAAATGCCTAAACAAAGCCAAATGGGCCTTTTCAAAAACAGACATTTCTTAGAAGAAGACATACTCATGACTAACAGGCACATGAAAAAGTGCTCAACCCGATTAATCAGGGAAATACAAATCACACGCAAGCACAAAAAGATATCGCCTCACAGCAGTAGGAATGGCTATTACCAAAAAGATCAAAGCAACCAGTGCTGGTGGGGCTGTGAAGCAAAGGTAGCCCCCACGCCCTGCTCTTGGGGATGTAAATGGAGGTCCTTTAAAAAATTAAAAACAGCACTTCCAGATGATCCAGCATCCTCACTACTGGGTTATCTGAATGAAATGAAAGGAGTATGTCAAAGACACATGTGCACACCTATGTTCACTGCAGTGCTATTCACAAAAGCCAGGAATGGAAACAACGTAAGCGTCCATCCACTGACAGGTAAAGAAAATATGGTACATGGACGTACAGGACGGAATGTTGTGCAGCTATAAAAAGGGGAGATACTTTGTCACTTGCAACAACAAGAACGTAACTGGCCATCACTAAGTGAAATAACCCGGCACAAAAGACAAATACCCATCCTGTCACTCAGGTGCAATGAAAATAACTTGGTCTCTAGAACAGTGCTTAGCACAGGCTTGGGAGAGCAGTGGGGAAAAGGAGACAGGGAATGACTGATCAATGAGCACCAAGTCGCAGTTAGGAGCATTACAGATATTAATAACATTCTGCGTATTTCAAAAAAGCCGAAAAGATTCTGAATGTTTTCACCATAAAGATCAATGTTTGAGGACTTGGATGCATTTAACCTGATTTGACATTATGGTTCCCCCCAAATCAGAACAATTTTAAGTTTGTTTATGTCAGTTAAGAAACAAATTTAACTTTAAAAATTATCCATCGTTAGAAAGGAAAAATTGTAAAACAATATACAAGTTCATTTTCTCTTTATTTCTTCTCTCGCTTTGTATTGACAGTGCTGGCTGGATGGTGTGATATTTTAGGATATGAATGCAGACATAATAGCAACTTTTTTGATGATGAGATGTGCCTAATATTTTTCATAACGTTTCTCTCCTCTGACTTCAAAAGGCATCACCTTTTCTCCCCTTTTTCTCAAACCTATAAGCCTAAAATCTTGCAATAAGAGTTCTTAACTGCCAGACACGGTGGCACGCACACCTGTACACCCTGCACTTGTAAGGCTGAAGCAGGAGGATCACAAGTTTGAATCCTACCTGGGCAATTTAGCAAGACCCTGTCTCAAAAAGGGGGCAGGGGGATTGGGGGTGGAGCCCAGTGCAAAGACCCTGGATTCAATCCCCAGCACTGCAAAAAAAAAAAAAAAAAAAAAAAAAAAAAAGAAGAAGAAGAAGAAGAAATTATATCCACCAAACTTCACACAAATGTATCAGCATTAACTTGATGTAACACTAAATCCAACAACAAGGTAAAGCATAAGAAAGTCATAACAGGGGCCGGGGATTTAGTTCAGCGGTTTGGTGGCCTGCCTCACAAGCGCAAGGACCCAAGTTCGATACCCAGTACAAAAAAGAAAAAAAAAGAAAAGAAAGTCATAATTATAACTAGGAGAATGGACCCACCCCTTCCACCCGCTCAGCCCATGTCCTGCCAGCCCGGCCCCTGAATTAGGCCCTGTGCGCTCCATCCTCTTCACCTGGTCCGAAACGTGGGTCCCCTCTCAGCATCTACGGGAGGAAGCTGTGACCCCTCCGGGGCCTGAGGCCTAACTCAGCCTGCTTCAGCATGGCTTCCTAGAGAGGCCTTATGTGGGTGACAGCTGGCACCTGCCCAGATATTATTAACAACCCAGTAACCCGTTTACCCGTTAGTTCTTGTTGCCTCTGTGTACACTGCTCTTGTCCAGTACATCAGGAAAAAGATAAACACCAACCCTCTCAGAGGGATCACCTATACTTGCAAACTTCTGGGTCTCTGTTGGTTGTCCATCTAAACAAGCTGCTAAACCTTTGACATGGTCTAGCAACGACCTTTAAATTCAGCAGAAATCAAAAATTTCACTCATCCAAAATACACATTCAGTACAACACAATCCCTTGACATTCTGCAACCCTCCCTGCGCTGGAATGCCCTCCTGCTCCCACCCTTGCAAAGCTTGGTGCCCCAGGGAGAGGTTCTACTCATCTGTTCTGTGCATAACTCAGCTTTGGTTCACAGCCATTTCTGACCGCAACCCACTTAGGACAAACAACTCTCACTCTTCTGCCTCCCTCCTTTCAAATTTCCACTGGGAAAGAATTCAGTTATAACAAAGGATTGGGTGAAAAAAAATAAGATGATAGAAAAGTGAAGCAGTTACACAAGAACAGAACTGTCCACAGAGTAACATCTTCTACAAGATAGGAGTTTTGAAGTATTAGCAAGGACAGCCAATCAACTGAAGACAATGCTAAAGAGTGGTGGCAAAGCATCCTTCCCCTAGAGGAGGGGATTCTAACATGGTGTGAGAACAGGAGCTTTGGATGCTGCTGAGACAGCCGGGCAGCAGACTCTACAAAGATACCGAATCCTTCTTCTATAAATGGCAGTAAGATGCTAATTTTTTGTTTGTAAGTATCAGACTGCACAACCTTAACTGTTCACTTAATAAACAGTAAGTGGACTTTTAGTAGTAAATGTGTGCAATTAACTATAATTTTCTCATTTAAAAAAAAAACTACAAGAGGACTTGGGTCCTGGGGCTGGTCATATCTCAGCAGAAGGAGCTTGGTGGCCTGTGGGTGGGCATGATCACCTAGGAGAAACTCGTCCTTCAGGATACTTCCCTGTTCTTCTGTACCTACTTCCAGCTGTCCTTTCTTCCTAGATTGTCATCTTCTTGCTCAGTTCTTTTCAACTCAACAACCAGGGTAAGACCTGATACCTGACTCTGGACAAGCCAGTGACCTCATCAGTAAAGCTGGGAAGCGATGGCACCTACCTCCTAGGTTAAAGGACAGGATGCTTACGTGGGGTCTAAGAGTAATCGCTCAGTGATGCAAACATGAAGACTGCTGGCAGCAATGCAACTGTCATGAGAAGATTTTTCGCATTTCACATAAAACAGGAGTACTTACTGTTTGGGCCTCAACTCTGCTGAAGAGCAGGGTGAAGATCTCCTCACTGAGAATGCCACCAATGATAGAAGCAGGGTCTGTGCAGATGCAATTAAGTTAAAGTCCTGAGATGAGACCATTCTGGATCAGGCAGGTGGGCCCTCAATCCCATGACAAGCATGCGTTTCAGAAACAGAAGAGAAGACAGACACAGAGAAAGAGGCTAAGGGAAGATGGAGGTGGAGGCAGAAGTGATGAATCCACAAATACCTGGAGCCACCAGAAATGGGAAGAGGCCAACAAGGACCACCCCTGGAGCCTCGGAGAGAGAGAGTGGCCCTGCCAACACCTTGATTTTGGACTTCTAGCTTCCAGAACTGTGAAAAAGTAAAGTCACTAAGTTTGTGGCCATGTATTCTAGCGGTCCTGGGAAATACAGTGCTTCTCTTCATCACTGGTGATTACAGGAGGTCCCCAAGGAAGCCAGCAGGGCCACAAACTTACTTTTGTCTGGGGAAAGAAGCTTTCATCCAGGATCCTAAAGAGTCATGAGTCAGAGCCAAACACTACACACACTCCTGCTGTCTGTTTCTAGGAGACTGGGAAAAGGGGACAAGAAGAAGAGGGCTTCTGTAGATTCCATCAAGGTGGGTCTGTTGTTCTGCTTCCATCTCCACCTAAATGGGTCCACGGATACCATATTCCTTAATGGATTTGAAAAGCCAACCAGAAAAAGACGCTGTGAGAAGGAAAGCTGATGGGCACAGATGCCAAACTACATGGAAGTGTGGGCACAAAGCACTAGATCTTTCCTCTTTATTCTGTATGGCCTTTGCAGGCACACAGCCTTTCGCCAGGACAGCAACAATGTAAAGAGAGAATCAGCACACACATTTTCATAAACATCTTCGCACAAATCTTTACACATGCCACAGCCAGTTTCAATAGCATGACCTCCAAATTGTGTACATGGGCACATGCTGGTGCACTCCAAGGTCTGACCGGCATTGCTGATGTGTGCTAGGGATTCCCAGCCACCACTCTGGAGTTGGGACCCCCCCCATCTGGGAGGCATGTGACACAGCCTTACACCTCAAACTCTTCATGTGTATTTACTACGACACTGCCAAAATGAAATGCTGTCTAGAAAAAAATGCCAGAAAAAATCAGAGATAAATGAATCCGGCAGCACATATTTTCTAACTAAAAAAAAAAAAGAAGAAGTATGAGATTATACATCTGTGTTGAAAAGTACCACCCACACTGGAGAGTTTGTGGAGTATGCTCTTCTCTCACTACCATTTGTATGGAGTAGAAATTCTGACACACTTATCTAAGATCACGGAAAAGTTACACAAACTACCAGTGTTTTGCAGGCCATCTCTCATCTTTGCAGTAAAATGGTTTTGAAGCCCTGGTCCTAATGCACTTCCTGCCTCCAATGTGAATTGCTATACCACAAGCATTACCTGGATTTTATTTCCTCTCTTCACACTTTCTGTGTTTGGGGAATGTATTCTCAGAAGCTCCAAATGAGAATTAAAAAATAAACCTAGGGTCAGGGATTTAGCTCAGTGGTTCTGCCACTTGCTTCACAAGCAAAAGGTCCAGAGTTCAATCCCTGGTACCAAAAAAACCCTCAAAAAATAAAAATAAAAAACCCTATTTCCTAGCTTTGTAATCAAATGCTGATCATATTCATGCCCAAGACCTCCTCAAATAATACCTCCACATCTTTTTAAATTGTGCATTAAGAAAACAGATGTCCTTAACATTCTCTTCCAGCCATGCGTTATTAAGAACTCATTTATCTATTTACTTAATAAATATTTACTGAGAATCTGTTTTCTGTCAAAAACCAGTGGCAGGGGGATTTAGTGATGGACGAAACAGACAAAAGTCTTTCTGCACGCATCTTACATTCTAGTGAAGAGGAGGGAGGTGTATCTACATGAAAAACAGGTAAAACACATAGTGTGTTGGACACTAACAAGTGCAAGGCAGAAATGTAGGATCGAAGTGACAGCACTGGTGTTGGCAGCTTTTCTCCCCACTGCATACCATCAACCTGAGAAGCCAAATATTTCTATTTCCTTCATAAGAGAGACCTGCCCTTCATTTATTTGCTACCCAGAGTTATTTCTATTATTTCTATTATTGTTGTTGTTACTTTGTGGCACTGGGGATTGAACCCAGGTCCTTACATGATAGGCAAGTGCTCCATCACTGATCTACACCAACTACCCACCACAAAGGCATTTTTTAACCCAACCGCCGCCAACTTTTACCAGGCTAGTCTTCTATGTAATGCTCCTTGCTGTTCATCAAATTAAAATGCCTTGTGCAGAATAAATTTCTTCTTTTATTGTTGGCAGATGAGGGCGGACAGGGAGCAAGGCAGCAATCTTTTCCAAGCATCTATTAGCCAGGCAGAGTAGTAGGTGCCTTGTAGTCACTATCAGAATTATGAAGGTAAACCCATGGGGCAGACAACAGGATTCTCATTTTACAGAGGAGGAAACAGACCCTCCTGTAACGTGCTAAGGTCACACAGCAAGTGGCACAGATGACATCTGAGCTTCGCTGGCATTCTTTTAATCATCTTTCTTGGCTGGTCAATCTTCATGTACCTTGGATCATTCTTTCATGTTGTTCTATACAACAGAAATTACTTTCTCCAAATACATAAAAGCAGCCTCATTTTCTTTCACTACAACATTAGGATTAAATTAAACCGTGTTCAATGGGATTGAATAAAACATTCACAACGACCACTAATTTTCCAACTAAAATGACCACCGACCATAATGATCACTGGCCTCTTTCACCTGTATCACCTTCCCTTTCCTTCTGTCTCTCCTGGAAGAGCATTCAGGCTAAATCTCCAGCCAGTGGAACACCGCGGTGGCCAAGGGCTACCATGCGGCGCACTTGGAGGCTCAAGGCACGCAGTGTACAATCTGACAGATAGTAACTATGCAAAGCAGATCTAGACGACTTCCAGACATTTGCTTCACGGGTGTGCTTTTCCCGTTACCTCAATAACAGTTTTCCAGGTCGAAGGAACCGGGAAGCATGCAGGTAAAATACCAGTCCCTGACAAGGCAATTCTGATCCCACAACTTCACTCCCCTGGCCGCGGGAGCGGCTCGCTCTTGGCTGTGCACTCCTCCACACGCGGATTTCGGAGGGTCTGTGAGGAAGACGCACACGCGCGGCGGAGGCCGGCGCCCGG
>NW_022900919.1:6766962-6768751 GCF_012274545.1 Fukomys damarensis
CACCCGCCGCCCAGTGCGGCGCCGCCCAGACCCCGGCGGCAGCGCACTCCCGGCCTTGGGGGAGAGCGGGTTTAAGCATTCGCGATTTCCTCCGGGGGCGTGTAAGGGGTTGGCGACCTTACGTGTACACAGCAGACCTTGCAGATTTATTATAGATGGTACCCTGACGCGCTGGGCGCCTTTACACTTACATATAGCAGACATTGCATATTTATTATAGGTATCCCCTGACGCGTTGGACGACTTTACACTTACATAAGAGACATTTCGCATTTGTTACAGATCCTACCCTGACGCCTTGGACGATTTTCCATGTATCTATAACAGGCACTGCATATTTATTGCAGGTATAACCTGACACGTTGGGCAATTTTACATTTATCTATAGCAGACATTGCATATTTGTTATAGATCCTACCCTAACGTATTGGAAGATTTTACCTTTATATATAATATTAGACATTGCATATTTATTACATTTGCGAGTATGCAGCCCACATTGGCACGGTAGTTCTGGGTGATGTAAACAGAACCGTGCAAAACTATCTCAGTAATCACTGAGAAAAATTAAGAGTGTTCCATGACCTTTAAAATGACAATATTTTCAAAACTCTTAACTGATACTTAGAAACATATGGGGAAATGAAAAATGTAACCGAAAAGCTGATGTGCTGATACAGTGCAATTTAAAGCCTTACAAACGTTGAGAATGAAAATGTTAAAAAGTAACTTATCAAGAGTAACTGGAACGGTGCTGTTCTGGTGTAACTGTTACACACCTGGCAAGCTTTTTCTGTCTTCACAAAGTGGCACATTTAGATGACTCTCAGCATTTTATCCTTTGCGCTGCTTATGTGGTACAAACTCTCAGGTCCTTTCATGTCATTGGTAAGGTTGACCTCATTTTTTCCTCCAGGTCGCCATCTTATTTGTCACAACCGTGTTCCACCTCAGTTGGGTCCCTCAGTCCTCTGGGCTTCCCTGTCTAGGGCCACAGCCAAGTCAGCGTTCTCACAGTTGCCTAGCGCTGTACTTCTGCTGTGGCTTAGATCTAAAACATCCCGCAACTTCTGTGTGTGGAAGGCGACTGGATCGTGAGGCGCCACGCTCATCCGTGGCTCAGTCCACTCATGAACCCCCAGCCGAACTGCTGTTTGCGGCAAGGCTCTGTCTCCTGCCCAGGCGCCTCCTTCCCTCTCCGCCTCCTGGCTGCCCGGATGGAGCCCTTTCCGCTGCCGTGCCCTTCCACCGTGCCAGTCTGCATTGGAGCCAGCCGCTTGTGATCCGTACCGTGAGCCCTCTCCTCCTTCAAGCTGTGGGTGTCACGTATTGTGTCCCAAGACAAATTCATTTATGTTCCATTCTACTTGCACTTCAATTCCATCCTTATCATTTCTTGCCTTTGCTGCACTTACTTTCATCTTCTTAACCGGTTTCCACTTTCCGTTATTCATTTTTTGCACGGTTCTGAATGGATTCATCACTGAGGGGAAGGGAAGCAATGCAGCTGTACACTTTCCTGTCGGTGCCTAAACTGAATAACCCATGCCAGGTCACTGGTCATCTGGTATCTGTTATTTACCTAGCAGAGTTAGTGCTGTGTACGTGCACTAGTACATGCAATTGCTCACAGCTAATATGTATTCGGTGGTCTCTGAAATGTGACCTGTCTTACTGAGGAACTGGTTTTATATAGCAGCTGATATCAGGCATATCTGAACCTGTGCATCAGGGACTGATGTGTGTGCGCGTGTGTGTGTGTGTGTGTGTGTGTGTGTGTGTGTGTGTG
>NW_022900919.1:6769165-6790968 GCF_012274545.1 Fukomys damarensis
CAAGCTGTGGGTGTCACGTATTGTGTCCCAAGACAAATTCATTTATGTTCCATTCTACTTGCACTTCAATTCCATCCTTATCATTTCTTGCCTTTGCTGCACTTACTTTCATCTTCTTAACCGGTTTCCACTTTCCGTTATTCATTTTTGCACGGTTCTGAATGGATTCATCACTGAGGGGAAGGGAAGCAATGCAGCTGTACACTTTCCTGTCAGTGCCTAAACTGAATAACCCATGCCAGGTCACTGGTCATCTGGTATCTGTTATTTACCTAGCAGAGTTAGTGCTGTGTACCTGCACTAGTACATGCAATTGCTCACAGCTAATATGTATTCTGTGGTCTCTGAAATGTGACCTGTCTTACTGAGGAACTGGTTTTATATAGCAGCTGATATCAGGCATATCTGAACCTGTGCATCAGGGACTGATGTGTGTATGTGTGTGTGTGTGTGTGTGTGTGTGTCACATTATGACTATATGAAAGCTACCAGTAATCACCAGGCAGAATTATCAAATGTTAAACTTCTCCCCTCACAGTGCATCCAATCAGTACCTCTATCTAAACAGTTAATTTTCAAATTAATTAGCACATAAGATTAGAACAAAACAATCTCCCTCTGGTTGGGGCTCCCAAGATTATTTCATAGTCACTTAGGTGAGAAAGGAGCTCTAAGCCTCTTCTACTTTCACTTACAGGGAAGTTTTAGCTCTCACATACAATGGGGACTTGGCAGATCTTTGACACTTCAAATGTCTGCCCCCACACTGGCCTCATAGCAGTACTCAGAAGAAACATCAGGGTCCGGCCTTTTGTAGCCACCATTTCTTATGTATGCTTGGCCTTTTGCATCACCTTATCATACTGTTGGTAAGGCATTTGGATGGTAATATTACATCGTATTCAAGGATTTTCAGAACTGGAGGCTGAGGAACCCATTCAGGATAACAAGATAGAAACATTAATCTGAATCACTTCTAGAGTGATGGAAAATCTATTTTTCCATAAGAAGGAGAACACTGGTGAAGAAATATGGCCCAAACTGGCTTATCAGAACTCCACAAATTAGCCCAGCCCTTGTATGTCAGCCACTTTCTTGTTGCTGAGACACAAAACCCAACACCCACAACTTAAAGGGGAGAGGTTTATTTAGGCTTATGTTTTCAGGGCATGGTTGGCTGACTTCCAAGCAGAAACTACTGGCAGAGGGGCATGGTGGAGAAGAGGTGCTTATGTCAGGTCAGCCAGGAAGCCGAGGGAAGAGACCCTTCCAGGTTATGACCCCAAAGAGCTACCTCCAGTCAGGTCCTGCCTCCTAACAGGACGTCAGCTGTAGAGCCCCATGTAAGTGAGGTACAAGTCTGGCTGGGATAAGTGCACCGCTCGTATGTCTCCTAGCACACTAGTAGTAGAGGCTTAGCTCGTGCGTTGAGCCTTGTCTATGTCCGGCTATGGCCTCGCCTGTCCCCGCTAGTTGGATGCCTCCATCGCCCATCCAAGCGCACTCCAATAACCAACCCTGTTAAGCCAAATATATTACCCCCCATTCGCCACTCCCTCTTTCAAAACTTTATAAATTGCTGGCTGAACTTATTAAAAGTGGAAGCGTTCCAGAAACCTAAGCAGAGTCTGCTTAGTGATTCCACACCTTGCCCTCCCAGTCCGAGTTTCTGAACTTTGTTCCGCGAGTGGGCTGGCGGACAAGAACAACAGCCCCATGGTCCAGTCATCTTCTGCACACTTGAGGATTTAGGGGAATATTTTGGATCTGAACCATAACAGCTTGCAACAGTCTGAAGAGTACTGAATCTCAAAGCACGGTACTGAATCTTAGTGAGAACAGTGAACTTTGTGGCATTTTGGCATGCCCAGTTTCCATCCCCTCCTCCCAGTTTTTCAGGAGCCTCATAACCCACAGACCCACGACTACAGAGGACTTGAAAACCAGAAGACTGGCCACCCCTGAAGGAGGAAGAATGAAGATGACCCCAAAAGCTTCATCCCTAGAAAATTAATTTAACTTGTGTGGCAGCACCTGGAAAGTTCCATCCTCAGAGTTTGTCTTTCTTTGACCTGGCTCAGAATTCACTGTGAAAACAGCCTTAACTCTAGGGCATTTGTTGAAAACAACCAATCACAATTGTTTAGCATCATGTCTCCCTGAGGTGGCGAAACCAACTGGGATTATCGAGAAGGTAATGAAAAGATTAAGAAGAAAAATGGAAAATGTGAATCCACAGAGTTCCTGGAAAATCTCTGCCATATTCTTTGGAATCCAGAATGCGGTGCACACATGCAGGACTCTGCACAAGTGTAGGAAACCGATAAATTCTGCCTTTTTCATAATTACATGTAATTAGGTGTAAATATATTAAACACTCCAATCAAAAGACAAAATTAGAGCTGGGCAAAGGGTGCACATCTGTAATCTCAGCACTCTGGAAGGGTAAGGTGGGAGGATCACAGGTTGGAGCTCAACCTGGGCAGTTTAGCAACTTTGTGAGACCCTGACTTGAAATAAAATAAAAGGGACTGGGGATATAGCTGAGTACAAAAGCCCTGTGTTCAATCCTTACTGTGAGAAAAATATAAATAAATTAAAAAGACAGAGTTTGGTGAAATTGATACAAACTAGGATCTCACCGTATGCTGTTCATAAAAGACACATTAAAGATACAGATAAAAGTGAAAAACTGAAAAGACATTTTCTGTGCAAAAAGTAGTAAAACAGAGCTGGAATGGATGTACTCATACCAGGCAAAATAGACTTTCAGAAAAAAAAATTGTTACTAGGTTGAAAGATCATTTTATAATGACAAAAATGTCCATCTGTTAAGAAAATATAATGATCAGAAGCATATATGCCTGTGACAATGAACCCAAAAATATATGAAGAAAAATGGAAATAATTGAAGAGAGAAATAGTTCAATGATGATCCACTTTCCATGATGGATAAAACAAAGGCAAAAGACCAACAAGACAAGAACAACACTCTGAACCCAATAGACCCAACCTGTCTCTAGAACAATCCACCCAACAACAACAGTACTTATTATTCTCAAATACACATGGAACCGCCTTCAGGATAGATCATATGCTAGGTCATGAAACAAGTTCTCTTTACTTATTTTATTTTATTTTATTGGTACTGGGGATTGAACTTAGGACTTTGTGCTTGCCAGGCAGGCGCTCTGCTGCTGAGCTACATCCTCAGCCCTCTCAGTGACTTTAAATTGAAATAAACAGAGTATGTTCTCCAACCACAATGGAATTAAAGTAGAATTCAGTAACAGAAGGAAATTTGAGAAACTCACACATATGTAGAAATTAAACAGAACAGCCCTAGATAACCAAGAGAACAAAAAGGAAATAAATAGAATTTTGAAATAAATTGATGAATAAAAATGAAAGTGGGCTGGGATTTAGCTCAGTAGTTCCACCACCTGTCTTGTAAGCGCAAGAACTGGAGTCCCATGCCCAGTACCAAAAAAAAAAAGAAAAAAAAAGCATTATATAAACCCTGGATGTGGCTATGACACCCAATAAATACTTGTTGAATTTAAATGCCTAAACAGAAGTTTATAGTTAACACAATATTAAATAAAATGAAACATCTCATTCATAGCCTACAGGTCTTTCGCCTTAAGTAATTAAAACACAAAATAGATTAAACCTGAAGCAAGCAAAGGAAAAAAGATAATAAAAATTAAAATGAATGAAGAGAAAAACAGTAGAGAAGGCCAACAAAATTTTAAAAAATTATCCTCAGAAGATATTAATAAAAATGACAAACCTTTAGCTAGACTAACAGAGAAAAAGAGAGAGAATGGCTCAAATTACGAATTTTGTGTGAAAGGGGACATCTCTTAACTTTGCAGAAATAAAAACAATTAGAAGAGTAAAATGAGTGGTTATATACCAACAAATAACCTAGGTGAATTAGAAAAAAAATGAGTTCACCCAAACTACCATAATTGACCCAAGAAGAAACAGAATTTGAATAGAACTGTAACAAACAAAAAGATATAAATGGCAATAAAAAAAAAAGCAAAGCCCAAATTTTCCCACGAAGACCAGGAGCTCTGTCAGTTTTGTTCACTGCTTTATCTCCAGCACGCAGAAGAGCACGTGCTGAACCCTAAGAACTCACTAAGGATTTGCTGAGTACATTTCTCTGTTATTTTTTTGATTGCTGCACTAATCCTTGAAATCCTTCCAAGGGTGTGCTATTTTAGTTCACTGCTTTTGCAGGTAGAGAAAGTTCTTGTGGTTTCTACCTGGCTTTTCCAACCATAATAGCCCACCCTTCACAGGTCAGGGGTCACATATGCAGATTCTGCAAGTTGCTGGGTATGTGTCTATTTCAATTTTTCATTTCAGGGCTGGGAAAACACCATGAGATGGGTTCAAGAGCTCACTGAGTCCACTATGAAATGGACTTAGATAAGCCATTGATTATATGAAGCAATGATGTCCTACCTCTGACAGATGGACCACCATGATATTTTTGGGCTCTTGGATATAGCATCAGTTCAGAATGTCTTATAACCTCTCAAAGTTCTGGTTATTTCCGTTGCTTCATTACACCCAAAGCCTGGTGAAAAGCCAGGCTGTCTTTGTGAAAGGATGGAATTTTTGACAGGGTGCCAAGATACTCAAGGGAATTGAGCTTCCCCTTAATTCAAGGGGTCCTGGGCCTGTTAAGTGCTTGAAGCCTGGGAACTCATTCCAGAGTTGTGACTGTTTTTATGATTCAAGTTAGACCTCAGTTCAGTTGACCTAGAACATTTATGCTCTGAGAATTTAGTAGGCTTTTGATCTACTTCATGTCTGGGAAAATCATAGTCAACCAGCAAATGCCATTGAGTTAGATCATTCTGATTGCCGTGTTGGCTCTGCTGTGCATCATGAATGAGGACGATACTCACCTTGCCTTTGGGAACTGAATGCTATCATTTGACCCTACCATTCTGGGATCCAATTATTAAACTGTGAAATGGTCAAATCAGGGTAATTAACATATTTATAAGTTCTTGTGGAGTGAATATTTAAAATCCTCTCAGCTACTTTGCAATATACATTATTATGCAATAGAACCTTGCTATGCAGTAGAACACCAGAATGTATTTCTCACATCTAACTGTAGCTTCAAACTCCACTACCTTCCCCCAGCCTCTGGCAACCACCATTCTACTCTCCACTTCTGCAAGTGTAACTCTCTTAGAGTTCACATTTTAGTGAGCTCGTGTGGCATTTGTCTCTCTGTGACTGGCAGAATGCATAACTTTGAGAAGAAAACATTGGAATGATTGCAATAGGAAATCTAACAAGAGGTAAGAAGGACAAAAACAAAACATGGAAGAGGTATTACAAATAGCAGAAAACATGTTTTCAATTTTAAACTCAAATATACAATATAAATGGTGTCTTTAGGAATGGTTCCTTGATATGGCTTTAAGATGGTAACATTCATTACATTTCATATAAATGAACTCAGTGCTCTGGTTATAAGATAGATTTTCAGACTTGATGAAGACAAATTCTATCTGCATATTATTTAAAAGAAACCTGTCTTGAGAATACAAAGATACAGATAAGCTGAAAGTTAAAGGATTAAATAAGATGCACCAACAAATTCTAAATTTAGGAAAGCTAATGTAACTACACTAAAACAAAAATAGCTTTAAAGAAGCTAAAATGGTACAAGTACAGGTCACTTTATTTTGATAAACACTTCCATTTTATGGGAACATCTGACAGTTTTAAACATGTATATTCCCATGGTATGCCCTCAAAGCAAACACTAACAGAACTTCAAGAAGAAATATGGCAAATTGACAGAGTTGAGTTTTTTGTGTTATATCTGTCAGTTAATAATAGAAAAAGTAAACAAAAATTAGTGAAGATATAAAGGATTTGAATAAGATAATAAAATTGACCAAGTGAAATCTCTACCTAACTACTACAGAATTTATATTTTTCAGGCATACAGAACACTTGCTAAATATAGAGGAACCACAGAGAAAATCTGAACACATTTCAAAGGTTTAAAGTTGTATAGAACTGTTCTTAAATAATACAGTTAAGCTAGAAATCAGAAAAAATGGGAACAAGAAAAATTCCCAATATATTAGGGATTATAAAAACAATCATGCATTAAAACAAAATTATAAGCAAATATTTTGAACAAAATTAAATAAAATATTAGATATGAAATTATGACTTACAGTAAAGGGGAGGATATTTATAACCTCAAAATGTGTATGCTCAGGGCCCAGGGATTTAGCTCGGTGGTTCCGGCACTTGCCGCACAAGGACCTGAGTTCGATTCCCAGTACCCCCCAAAAAAAGTGTATGTTCAGAAAGCCTGAAAATTAATTACCTGAACACTCATCTCTAAGAAGTTAGAGATGTATTAGCAAGAAGGAAATAATGAAGATAAAAGGTACATTTTTTTGAAAAGCATGTAATAAAGAAGTCCAACAAAGCTAAAAGCTGCTTTGGTGAATTTAACAGGATTAAAAATCTGTCAAGAAGGATTAAGAAATTAAGAAGTTAAATAGCCAAGATATAGAAACAGAAAAAAAACATACTGAGAGATAGTGAAGATATTGGAAAGATAGTATAAGATTAACATGAAATCTCTATACAAATAACTCCCATATATACGTATATATATTCATATATATGTATATAACTTACCAAAATTTATCAGGAAGAAATAGGAAATCTACAATAAGGAATAGGAAATCTTATAATTATGGGGCTCTAACATTGCATTTGTTCATGACAGTCTCAGTTTACACCTATTATTAATATCCATTAATTATTTTCATAACCCCTTTAATTCTCAGAAGTGCTCCTGTTGGGATGATAAGCCATTTGTTCGTCTTTCCTGCTTATAGTAATCACAGAAACTAAATCTGCAGTCCAAAATGTTCCCCCTGAAAGAATTCCAGGCCCAGATTCATCGGCTAGTTCTGCCAGATATCATGGAAGACATAATTTTAATCTAAGACAAACACAGGACAGGAAAAAAAAAGCTTCATGCACCCTGTGTCCCCACGTCAATGTTTGTGCATCTGGTGGGTCAGTGACCCTTACCAATTTTATAGGATGACTTGACCACTAGCCATCTGTCCTAGGGTATGAGTTGGTTACGCTGGCTTGGCTTTGGTTCCAGATAGATGGTTTAGCATGATGCTCGTGTAGCTTCTTCCACTATAACCATCGTTGGAAGTGTCTGAAAATGTTGCCGTGGCCAAGGCTACAGGAGCTGTACAATTGCACCACCAGCTGGGATGCAGCTTCTTTGCTAGGGCAGGTTCAGTGGCAGCTCAGGAAACGGTGTGCTGACTGTAGACAGGGAACAGCTGTTGGTTTCTCAGGGTCATGTGAGGATGTGGCCACCCCAGTAGAACCAAGTGATATGGAGCATCACCCATGGTGGTAGGGTCAGGACCTGTCAGTGGCTGAGGATGGAACCTCAGAAGATCTGTCCACATGCTTCCTCGGGGTTGGGGTGAGCAAACATCTTTCTCAGGGCCTCAGTTGGCTGAGCTTCTGCAAATGAGTTGTTTCATGGCTTCGTGGGGCTATAGGATGGGTGTTGCTCTCTGGTTGCTTTACAGAGACATGGTGAGCTGAGCCACTCAGCAAAGTCTACCCTGCTACTGCCTGGGTCATGAGTGGGTGGGGACACCTATCTACTTCTCTGGGCCCCTGGGGCTGGAACTGCTCAGGGTTGGCCGCCCAGATACATTCTGATGCTGAGGTGAAGGCAAGCCATCTGCTGTTTCTCCATGCAGCAGAGAGTGGGAAGCCAACTGGCTGCTTCCCCAGAGCCTCAGTGGGCCAGGTCACTCAGGTCTGTGACCCTGCTGTTTCCAGGGACCAGTGGTGCCTTGGCATGACCATCTGACTGCTTCCTGGAGGCAGAAAAGAGATGGGCAAGACCATCTTGAGGCTTCTGGGGGCTTCTTCAGGTCCCGCCACCCAAGGTGGGCTGCTACTGTGGTTCCTAGGGCTGTGGATGACTGGCAGGGGCCTACTGGCTGGGTCAGCACAGTGACTAGGGGAAGCTGCCCAGATGTTTCACTGGACCCCTAGAGGGTGGCATCCCAAGATGGCTTCCTGCTGGAATAGCCTGGATGGGGAGGGCACAGTGTGGGCTGAGCTGTGCCTTCTGGGCAGAGCATCAGTGTGTGACTAAACAGATGCTTCTGGTGTCTGTGGCATAAGTCGGTACTGCCGGGGACCTCCTGCTTACCCTTTCCCATCCCAACAAAGTCCCTGTGGCTCAGGGTTGACCTGAGAGACTGGATGGAGGATACTGTGTGCTTAGTTCTCTTCTTTATAAGGCCATCGTGTATCTCCATGTATGAAAAAATTGTCCAATTTCATAATTTATCAAAGAAATGTAAAGCAAAGCAAAATGAGGTATCAACTTACCCCAGTTAGGATGACCCTTATCAAAAGATCAGAAACAAATGCTGACGAGAAAGAGGAGAAAGGGAACTCTGATACACTGCCAGAGGAAGGTATCTACCTATCCATCTTCCACCAGACTAGGGTTACTAAGGTGGCTGCACACAGCTGTGAGGAACTCGGCACTCCTTTCTGTCTGCTCCATGAGTCACAGGGTGGCTGTCAGCACTCCAATCAGTAAGTCATAATTTAGGAGAATAGAGAAGGGAAGACAAGGGCAGATGGGCAATACTCTTCAGCAACTTAGTTTCCAGTCTCCCTTGCATTTGAGGAGCTAGCTATTCAGTGAAATTTAAATGCAAGTTTTTGACTGGGGTTTCTGGTAACTCTCTTTAAAAAGAAAGCAACTTGCTCTTTCACTCGTTGTACTTTCTCGTGGAACAAAATATGAATTATGTTTAAAAGAAAGGAAGAGAAGTATTGGGTAAGCAGCTTACAGTCTTTCCCATACAGGGTCTTAGTCATTTATTATTATGATCCACTTTTTAAAAAATAAGTGTTGTTTCATCCATCCTTTTTGTTTTCTTCACAGTTTTAGGTAAATTATTGAGATTTACTTAGATTCCAACCTCCATAACCTATGAGCTGCTCAACAGTCCTGTGTCCCCACCCTGAGTCAAATGACCTTCATTTGCTTTTCTTTTATCTGTAAGTGCTATGACACCATCTGTCATGCTCTGCATTTGACCCAGAGCCATGTCTGGCATCATTAGACCAATCAAGAGGTAGGAAGAGAAAGGATCAGCCATATCCTAGGCAACAGAGACATGGCAGCGGGTATAACAATTCCCAATTTGAAACTATACTATAAAGCCACTGTGATAAAAACAGCATGGTACTGGCAAAGAAACAGATCTGAGGATCAGTGGAACAGATTGGAAGACTCAAAAACAAATCCAGATGTTCTCAGCTACCTCATCTTTGACAAAGGAGCTGACCATCCTCAGTGGAGGAAAGATAGCCTCTTTAATAAATGGTGTTGGAAAAACTGGATTCCATCCTGCCAAAGATTAAAACTGGATGCTTATCTTTCACCATGCACTAAATTAAAATCCAAGTGGATTAAAGATCTAAATATTAAAACAGAAACATTAAACTTGCTGGAAGGTAAGTTAGGCGGAACTCTAGAAGACATTGGCATAGGAAAAGATTTTATGAATAAATCCTCAGTAGCATGGGAACTAGCAGAAAGAATCAACAACTGGGATCTCATCTTATTAAAAAGCTTCTGCACTGCAAAAGAAACCATTAACAGAATGACGACAACCTACAATGTGGGAAAAAATTTTTACTAGTTGCTCCTCAGACAGAGGACTATTATCTAGAATATATAAAGAACTCAAAACAATCACCCCCCCAAATATAAAGACCTAATTCAAAAATGGGCATCTGAAATGAACAGACATTTATCAGACAAAGAAGTAAAAGCAGCAAGTAAATATATGAAAAAATGTTCCACATCACTAGTCATTCAAGAGATGCAGATGAAAACAACACTGAGATTCCACCTCACCCCACAAAGAATGGCTGCTATCAAGAAATCAAACAATAACAAATGTTGGTGGGGTTGTGGGGAGAAAGGAGCCCTTCTCCATTGTTGGTGGGAGTGCAGACTGGTGCAACCACTGTGGAAATCAATATGGAATTACCTCAAAGAGCTGGGACTAGAGGTTCCATTTGACCCAGCCATCCCTCTGTTGGGTACCTTTCCAAAAGAATTAAAAGAATCATGTCACAGAGATATATGTGCACCTACGTTTATAGCGGCACAGTCTGTAATAGCTAAAACTTGGAAGCAGCCCATTTGCCTATCCGTTGGAAACTGGATAAAGATGTGGTTTTTCTATAAAATGGAATATTACTCAGCCATAAAGAATGAGAAATTAGATTCATTCATAGGAAAATGGATACATATTGAGGATATACTCCTAAGAGAAATAAATAAGTCACACATGTGTAAATACCGAATAGTTTCTCTGGTGTGAAAAACTATAATTGTACATAAGATCATAATGATATAATAGACAATGTGAAATAGGAAGAAAGGGGCTAAAGTGGGAAGGGTGGGGGAAAGTTAATAAGGGAAAAGAAAACAATATGAGAAAATGAAATAATGGAAATGAAGTGTCTGTAAAGGGGGAGGGGAGGAGGGGTGAAGGGAGGGCAGGGACAAGGGGAAATAATGAGAACCAAGACCTGTTATGTAAAGGTACAAGATCCCAATAATGAATGTAACTGTACTGTATACCTAAAATGCACCAATAAACTCAACAAGGAAGAAAAAAAAAAAGCAAAAAGAAAGGGCCAGGCATAGGTTAGTGGCACAAGTCACTTGGTAAATAAAAAGCTGTTATAACATTGCTTCCCTGCACAATGAAATATCCATTGCAGAATTTCAGCAAAATCCTGTTACATAAATCAGCAGCCATGGGAAGCTTAGAATGTACATCTAATTGTCATATTGGTGCTCTGAAAGATATGAGCTCTTGAGTTTCATAAAGATAATGTAAAAGTCAGTTAAGGAAACATTTATTATATATATACTCCTTCTTAGCCTACCTCTTTATACAGGCTAAATTCCTTCTAGAGAATTTCTGGATGGTGGAGATACAATGACTAAAGATAATGATTGATTTAATCATTCTTTCCAGTCAACCAATAATTGTCCAGGCATTGTGCTAGTTGCCAGAGATACTGTATAAGTTGGAATGTCAAAATTTAGACATTTCGGGGTTAAAGATACATTGCAAAGCTCTAATGAATAGCAGAAAACTGAGACGAGGGATCTGAAATCAGCTTCCATAGACCAATAAACCCAGAAACCCTAGCAGATAATTAATAGAAGAAACTAATCTTAGCTATTTTATAATTCCCTTTTAGCCGCACAAAATTAAATTGGAGATTCCAAGAAGACTTCGGCAGAGATTGTTAGTATGGGATTGTGATATATACAAATTAGACAGTCTAATTGAATGAACGAAAGAAATAGAAGAAGCCCTTCCACGGTATAGCCCTGAAATAAGCTGTGGACAGGCCACTTCCCCGGAAAATGCAATGAAGAGGGCGTCATTTACAGCCGTATGGCTCATATTTAAGCTTCAGTACAGGAAATGACGTAAGAACTGCAGACCAAGAAAATTTAAAACCAACAAAGCATTCATTACTTAAGGGTAGGTCATGGTGGGGGGGGGTCACTGGCTTGTCAGAAATTGAAATTGAGTAATTTACATTAACTAATTGATAACACTTGGAAGTCATGAATTTGGCAACTGCTGGTGTCAGCGTAGTAAAAGGGTTGCCATAAGAAGATATGCAACCCAGAGCCGGTGAGGTCCTGTCCTCCAAAGGGTCTCCAGGGTACGCTGTTCTGAGATCATATCACTGCTCCGTGTTTTTTACCTTGTAGAATCCGTCGACTGGCTGACATTCCCTTTAGTCAGATGAATCATTTATAATCTCTAGAAAGTATGAAAACTCACAGCACTCTTATGTAACTTGTGTTCAAATATAACCATTATAATTTCCTGTACATACTCTGTTAATTTCTTAAATGATGTTTAAAGAGCTTTAAAGGATTTTATTTACAAAATGTTTAATGTTGATTTAGTAGATTGAATGGTTTAAGCGAAGATAGGTAAATCCTGTTAGCATTATGAGCAGCTAAATTAGGTAAAAGCTAATATACAGCCAGAAAAGGACTGGGCTCTCAAAGAAATTAGTGAAAGGTGGAAACTTCAGAATTGTGGCTGGTGGCACATCTGAGGAAGATAAAACCTGGAGACTAAATTCACAATGGCCTGATTTACATACTTCCTTAAGCGATGATGGGAAGCATGAGATTATGCAATGATTGGTACCACCTTTGGGGGATTTCCCAAAGAATTGGACCGCCCTCTCCCACCCTCTAAGACTAAGAGAATAAGACTAAGTAAGAATAAAGACAAAACTGAGACTATAGATTATCAGGTAAGGTTAATGCTGTCATCCATATGCCCCCTTGCTACCTGCTCCACTTCCCTATTGGATCAATATTAGCTATGTGGCTATACTTGTAATCTTATTGGTTGATTATAGATCTACTTTTTTATTAGCTAGCTATGTGTTTTCTTATGGGTACATTTTAGAAATACATAATGATATACATTCATCATGGGGAATTTGTACCTGTACATGATATGTTTTCTTTTTTCTTTTTTTGCCATTCCCCTCCCCTCCCCTCAACCCCTCTTCCTCTCCTTATTTACAAAATTGTTTCCACTTTTTCCTTCTTTTCTCTTTTGTGTCTTGTCCCTTCCTTCCATTCCCCCTCTCATTTCCCTAATTCCTCTTCTCATTTGGACATTTTATTCCCATTTCCCAATATGTATTATAAATTTTGGTCCTTATTTACACTTTCAGTTTCTCACACCAGAGAAACACTGTGGTATTTAAATATGCGTGTCCAATTTATTTCACTTAAGAGTATGGTCTCAAGATGCATCCATTAAGCTATAAATGTTTCAATCTTATCCTTATTTATGGCAGAGTAGTACTCCACTGTATAAAAAAATCTTCTTTATCCATTCGTTGGTGGATGAGCATTTGAACTGTTTCCTATATTTAGATACTACAAACTGTGCCGCTGTAAATATGGGTGTGCACATATCACTGTGGTATGACACTTTTTTTTTCTTTTTTCTTTTTTTGGTACCGGGGATTGAACTTGGGTCCTTGCGCTTGCAAGGCAGGCCACCGAACCACTGAGCTAAATCCCAGGCCCATGGTATGATGCCTTTAATTCTTTTTGGAAGATATCAGGAAGGGAAGTAGCTGGGTCAAATGGAACCTCTAGTTTTAGTTTTTTGAGGAATCTCCGCACTGATTTCCACAGTGGTTGTACCACTCCAGCAACAGTGGAGAAGGGCTCCTTTTTCCCCAGATCCCTGCCAGCAGTTGTTATTGGTTGATTTCTTGATAGCAGCTATTCTTTCTGGAGTGAGATGGGATCTCAGCATTGTTTTAATTTGCATCCCTAGAATGGCCAGTAATATTGAACATTTTTAATGTGTTTATTTGTCATTTGTACTTCTTCATCTGAGAAGAGTCTATTCATTTCATATGTCTGGTTTTGGATTGGATCTTTACATGTGGGACATCTTTTTTTTTTTAAGTACTTTATATATTCTAGATAATAGTCCTTTGAGGAACAGTTCACAAAAAACTTTTTCCATAGTGGGTTATCTCTTCGCTCTCTTAGTAGTTCTTTTTTTTTCTGTACAAAAGTATTTTAATAAGATGAGATCCCAGTTGTTCATTCCATGTTTTATTTCATGTGCGATTGGGGTTTTGTTCATAAAGTCTTTTCCTACACCAATGTTTTCAAGAGTTCTACCTATTCTAACTTCCAGCAGATTTATTTAGTGTTTCTGTTTTAATGTGGAGATCTTTGATTCATTTTGATTTTAGTTTAGTGCATGGTGCAAGAAATAGGTCTAGTTTTAATCTTTGGCAGGTTGATAACCACTTTTTCCAGCACAATTTATGAAAGGGGCTATCTTTCTTCTAGTAAAGCTGTTTGGCCCCTTTGTCAAAGATAAGATGGTGGGTATGTATAGAGTTGTTTCTGAATCGTCTATTCTGTGTACTGTTTTTTTCCCCCAGTACCATGCGGCTTTTAACACAGTAGCTTTGTAATATAATTCAATTCAGGGATTGTGATGCCCCCTATAATGTTGACTGGCTAATGTTTCCTGAACTATACTGAATAAGAGTGGTGACAGTGGATATCCTTTTATTGTTCCTAATTCTAAAGTGAAAGCTGTCAATTTTTGTCCATTTAGTATGATGTTAGCTGTTGGTTTGTCATAGACAGCTTTTATCAGATTAAATTAAGAACATCTGTTCCAATTTTCTGTGGGTTTTTATCATGAATGGATGTTGGACTTTGTCAAATGCTTTTCCTGCATCTATTGAGATGATTGCATGTATTAGATTTATTGATTTGCATATTTATTGATTTGTATGTTGAATCATCCCTGAATCCTTGGGGTGAATCCTACTTGGTTACAGTATATACCCTTGATAATTTGCTGCATTCTGTTTGCCAGTATCTTACTGAGGATTTTTGCATATATGTTCTTAGGGAGATTTGCCTGTAGTTCTCTTTTTTGGTTGGATCCTTCTCTGGTTTTCATATTAGGGTAATGGTTGCTTCTAGAAATTAATTTGGGAGTATTGCTTCCCTTTCAATTTCATTAAAGAGTTTGAGGAGTAGGGGTATTGAGTCTCTAAATGTCTTGTAGAATTCAGTAGTGGATCTGTCAGGGCTGGGCTTTTCTTTGTTGGTAGGTTTTCAATTACATCTTCAATTCCATTGCCTGATATTGATTTATTTAGAATTTTTATATAACTTCTTGTTTCAGTTTTGGTAATTTATATGTATCCAGGAATCTGTACATTTGTTCTGTTTTCCATCTTATTAGAATACAGATTCTCGAAGTAGGTCTTGATGATCTTCTGCATTTCTGCAGGATCTGTTGTGATTTCTCCCTTTACATTCCCAATTGCATGGATTTAAATCTTTACTTTCCTTTTTTTTTATAAGGTTGGCTAACAATTCGTCAACTTTATTTAATCTTTCACAGAACTAAGTCCTCTTTTCATTGATTCTTTGTATTATTTTCTTAGTTTCAATTACATTAATTTCTGCTCTGATCTTTATAATTTCCTCACTTGTATGAGCTTTGGGCTTGACTTCCTCTTCTTTTTTAGAAGCTTCAGACTCAACATTAGATTGTTTATTTGAGCCAGGTCTGTTTTTCTGTTACGGGAATTCACCACTATAAATTTCCCTCTTTGGTGTATTTTCATTGCATCCCATAAGTTCCCATATGTTGTACTGGCATTATTAGTTAATTGTAGGAACTGTTTAATTTGTTCTTTAATTTCATCTGTGACCCATTTATTGTTCAGGAGTGTGTCACTTAATTTCCATGTGTTTACAAAGTTTTTGTGATTTCTTTTGTCAATAGTTTCCAATTTCATTGCACTGTGGTCTGATAATATATGCATGGGATAATTTCAGTTCTTTTGCTTTGACTTAAGCATGTTCTGTGAGCTTGTATGTGGTCTATTTTGGAGAACATCCCAAGTACAGCTGAGAATATTGTGTATTCTGATGTTGTGGGGTGCAACAATGTAGACATTTACTAAGTCCATTGTTCAAAAGTTTGCTTCAGTTCTGAAATTCTTTGTTGATTATTTTTGTCTAAGTGATCTGTCTATTTGTAAAAGTAGGGTATTGAGGTCCTCCATTATAATTGTAAGTGCTTAAATGGTTTTTGTCTGTTAATATTTGTTTTATATAGTTGGGTGTGGTGGTATTCAGTGTATATATATTTATAATTGTTAATCTCTTCCTCTTGGATTGTTCCATTTACAAGGATGTAGTGACCTTCTTGGTCACTCTTGATCAGTCTTGGCCTGAAGTTCACTTTGTCTGCAAATAAAATAGAAATCCCTGTTTTTTCCTGGTTCCTGTTGCACAGAGTATTGTCCATCCTTTAACTTTTGGTCTGTGAATTTGTTTTTTAATTAAATGTGCTTCTTGTATGCAGCATATTATTGGATCTTTCTATTTATGTGTTTATTTGTTTGTTTGTTTATTTATTGGTGCTAAGTATCGAACTTGGGACCTTGTGTTTGTGAGGCAGGTGGGGATCTTGCTTCTTGATCCATTCTGCCACTTGGTTCTGCCTCATCCTGAAATTGGGAGTTTTTAGATGGAGTAAGCCTGCAGGTGCTCCGAGTTCCAAGCTCAGCTGACCCCTCTTCAAGATGGCTACCAACCTATCACCCTCTCCTAAGGGACATTTGAATCCGAATAACTCACCGTCTATTGCAGTCTATTGCATCCACTGCTGCATTCCACTGGTACATTTTTCATGGAGGCCTTTGAGGTCACCAGTAGTCACTGTGCATCTGAAGGCTCAAGATGGCCCTCCCACACAGCAAGCCAGGTCTCAGGAAGAAAGTGCTGTTTGCCACCTCTTTCTTTGGCATTGAGGACTCTCTCTTTGCTCTCCCTGTGGGCTTTGATTCTCACTTCAGATCCTTGCTGGATGCTGGAACCCACTTCCCTCCTTCTCTCCCTGACTTTGCTATATTCCAGTGTCTGGACATCAAATATCAGCTATTTCTCTGCTGTTCACCACTCTGCCATCTTCCTGGAAGTCCTGGTTGATTGCAAAATGACCCATATTTTATTCACCTAGTGACTTCCCTATAAAACATTCCCAGAGAGATAATAGTGGCAACCCACTCAGGACCCCTTCTGTCTCTCAGGAGCTATTCCTAGTCCTCATTTCTATTTCCCAATAAACCTTTCCTACTCTTCACCACCTTTGTCTTTTGGAATTCATTCTTAGATTTTAGGGGATATGAACTCAGCAGATCTGACATCTAGCAGGTTGGGAGTTATAGCTTTCCTATATTACTAGGAGTAGATGGAATACCTAATTAAATTGTGAGTTATTTTTTTTTCCTGTACTAGAGATTGAAGCCAGGGCCTTGATATTGAGCTATATTTCCCAGACTTTTATCATTTTTTATTTAGAGACAGAGTCTCACTAAATCACTGACTTGTCCAGTCTGGGTCTGGGCATGCAGTTCCTGTTGCTTCTGCCTCCTAGAATGCTGAGACTATAGGCATGTGCCGCCATATTCAGCTAAGCTTGATTTTTAAAATTTTTTCCAATTTCAGAAATATGCTAATACTGTCCTTGTTTTAGAAGCATATGTACTAGAAATATACTAATTTTTTATTATTAAAGTAAAAACTTTAGGAGGTAAAAAGACCCTTCCTTGTAGATCCAGGAGTGTAATTGCTGGATCGTGAGATGTACAGATCTTCAAACTTAATTGAAAGTTCCAAATTGTGCCCTACACACTGTGATGACCCTGACCACACATTGTTCTGCAGTGATTTGGTGATGAGAGATGCTGTACTTGACACAAATGTGACTGCTATGAAATATTTCATGGTGGTTTTAACTTGCATTTTCCTGATTATTAGAATTGAGTCTTGATTGTTTTATCTTTTATGGATTGCCTCTTTGTTATAGTTGAACGGGCCAATAATAATCCAGGTTCTTGTGTGTGATGAGGGAAGAATTGCCAAGTGTACATCCAGTAGAAAGTAGTAAGGAGCTACATTTATTGACAATTACAGGGAAGGTAGCAATAGCAACACAAAAGGGGGAAAGAGCCAGTAACTCAGGCTTTCAGAATTTAAAGGCCAGACACCTCTGCTTTTGATGCCTCCCACTGAATCTCTCACTGGTGCCCAGGGCATGGCCATCTCCTAGACTTCTGTTATTTCTTTATCTCTCTTAGGATAATGGAAGAAGCAATAACTGTAGGGTGCTGTTTGCAGTTAAATGGAAGGAGGGGAGTGACTCTCAGATCCTTTGATTCTAACTGTACTATATTTTCTCTTTTGATAATTATCTATTTCTTATTGATAAACATGTAGTCTGAACTAGTCCTTTGAGTATTATACTGATGCAAACTTGTTTTCCTGGTTTACAGTCATTTCTTATTCCTTTGTATGTCTTTTGATCAGCAGAAGTTTTATATTTTCTTATACATCAATTTATTAATCTTTGCTTTCATAAATTGTTAGTTTTTGAAACATCAAGAATCATTCTGGCAATTTTTCAATAGTCTTGCCTGTATAGAACAAAGCATTTTATATGTACATATAAATATGTCAGAACTCTAAATATGCCTAAATTATACAGCTGTAACTAGCTTTAAATATTATAATTAAAATTATATAATTAAAATATGTATGCAAGCCAATGGTTTAAAAATAGTTTCACTCCTGTTTGGTATTTGTTCAGCTCCTTAGCCAATAAAGTCAATGGCCAGAGTGGGACAATTATCCGTTGCTGGTGGGCAGAGACCTTGGATAAGCTCAGCCTCCTGTTCCATTCCATCCTATTTTTGTTCTTAATAGCAGATGTTTATGTCAATTTGGGATATTATTGTTTTCTTCATGGTCATAATCTAAAAAAGTTAAAATAGTACTAAATTTCATGTGGAATGAAACTCCAGATTGTCAGAACCTTATCTTTCGTACTGATTTCTACATTAATGTTCAATCTTATCACATAAACTGAGCAGTTCTTTTTATTTAATGCTACCTATAAGTAATGGAAAAGGGATAGGTAGGGTCCAGATTATCCATAATCATCTTCTCATCAGTGTAAAGAGAAGTTTCCCTATGGCTTTTTTTCCCCCTAACAGAGCAGACTGGAAGGAAGAGTTTGAGATTTCATTTTATCAGGGCCTTTGAACATTCAAATGCAGTCCAATAGCTGAATTTTCTAAAGTAATAGAGAGGGATCTAGGGATCTGGAGGTACAGGACAGAGAAGAGAGAGAGAGAGAGAGAGAGAGAGAGAGAGAGAAGGAGAGGGAGGGAGAGGGAGAGGGAGAAAGGGGGGGGAGGGAGAGAGAGAAATAGGCTGGAAGCTGGAGCCTGAGCTGGTACATATGGTCAGTGGCACTAGTTCTGAAGGCCAGGTGGATTTAAGAGCTGAAAAAGTCACGCCAGGTCTAGAGTACCTCCCACTGGGTCTTTCAGAACATAATTAATGGTGGGATTGACAAGGGTTCTGAGTCAAATCAGTTGTGTCTACTACACATGTCTTTTCCCACAAGTCACTCTTTTATAATTGGAGGTATGAGTTGATTATGAACCTTTAATAAGCTCCAAATGAGGAAAGGTGATTGTTGGTCATGCCAGAAGGTCTAACATGCATGTGTCCTGGTTTGGAATTTTGGAAATTTCTTTGTTATTCTTATTTCTGCCTCTAGGTAGTGGACCTTAGGATAAAAATCAGAAGGGTTGTCCCTGGGGCATTGCCCAGCTTCAAGTGAGTGTTCAAGTAATTGTACTATCTATATTAGAAGTTATTTCCTTGATCCATGATTTAAAAAACAAAATTATTTATTATTTATTTATTCATTTATTTATTACACTGGGGATTGAACCCAGAGTCTTCTCAATGAACTACATTTCTAGATCCTTTAAATTTTTTATATTTTGACACATAGTCTCTTTAGGTTGCTCAGGCAGGTCTCAAAGTTGAGATTCTCCTGCTACAGCCTCCTATGACTGTGGGATTACAAGCATGTATCACCACAACTAGCCTGATCCATGATTTTAAAGAGGCTCTTGAGTTTAGCTTCTGTGATCTTGGCTCTTCCCTTTGAATTGTCTTTACTTTTCTTTAGAAGTAATTCTCTCAATTTACTTGTTGCTTATAAAAAACTGCAGGCCCAGAGAACCATTTAAATGTCTCTGCTCCTTTTAGTTGGAGTGAATAGTGCTTTAGCTTCTTTAAAATGTTATGAGTTCTCTATGAATTTTATTGAAGATCATGCTGTGACAAAAGACTACATCTATAATTCTTTTTTTTAGAGCAGAGATTGTGTCTTTGTTCCTCACTGCTAAATCTATGCACAGATTTATCAACTGTGTATTTAAGATTATCTAAAATCTATGCATAGATTTTTTTTCTTGGTTTTTTGAGACAGGGTCTCACTATGTAGTTGAGACTGATCTGGAACTCACTATGCAGCCCAGGCTGGTCTCGAACTCACAGCTATCCTCCTGCTTCAGCCTCCGAGTGCTGGGATTACAGGCGTGCGCCACCATGCCCGGCCTGCATCTATAATTCTAAGACAGGCTTTTCTTTAATTTGGGTCATATGTGAAACTGCTTTGGAAGAATGCCCCTTAGATTCTTAGAAGTCCAATTGTCTAGTTGAGAAAGTCTTTTTGGTGCCAGTTTAAATCTTACAGAGGTTTTAACAAGGGATTTAACAGTGAAGCCCTTGATTTAATCATTACCCTGAGGCATACTGAGACTAGTGTGCTAGCCAGAAATGTTGTCTTGGACTCTCTACATTTTGTCTTTATCCTGCCTAAAAATGCAACAGTTCCTTCTTCAGTTCAGTCAGACTTGATCTGGTCATGAAATGGTTAATGGCTATACATACTGTTTAATTTGGGGCTACAATTTCACAGATATAAAAAACCGCAGCCCTCAGCAAGATACACCAATCCCCAGACCAGATACAGGCTGTGCTGTCTCCAAGCAGATAGACCACAGAATGAGATGTCATAGCGGAGATAAGACTATAGACATACAGCACAACATCTTCCCTGCCTTGACCACTGCATGGACTCCAACCACATATGTTTGTACAATGTGCCAGACTCCTCTCCCTCCCAATCCCCTATAAAATCCCCTGCCCCTTTTATTTTTCTGTTCAGCACTGATGGGCCTCTTGTTGCCCTTAGTCCACCTCCACCTAGGCAAATAAAGTCTGGGCCTCTTTGCTTTCCGCTCGCTTGCTCAAGTGGTCTCTCCCTCTGCCATTTGTCACATGTTCACCTCTGTCCTCTTGGACTTTATCAATTCAGCTAAAGGAATCATGCTTTCAATATGTTGTCTGGAAATCTTCTTTTGCAGATTATAAAGTTAGTCAAATTTTCTGTGATTTTTTTGACAGTGGGATGAAAATTTTCCCTGCTATGTAATACAGGTCATGGTTTTTTTGAACCTCCAATAGTAATTTTATCAGTGCTATCCCAGGTGTCCTAACAATTTTTTCACTATCTCTCCAGCCTCTGCTGCCACCGAGTATTAGAGTCAATGTTGCATATTTCAGGTTTTGGCTATGGCAGAATCCCACATCCAATGCCAAATTCTGGTTCAATTCTCTATTACTGTTTAATAAACCAGCCCAGAATTTATGACTTAAATCATTACCATTTTATTGTTCACCATTCTCTGGGTCTGGAATTTGGGCCAGGGTTGGTGGAAGTTATTTATCTTAGCTGCAGGAAGTGAAAGAGTCACCTGGTGTCTTAGTCACTTCCCTTGTCCCTGGGACAAATACCCAGCATTCACAATTCAAGGGAGGCCACATTTAGCTTTAAATTCATCTGTAAATTAGTCCACTGATAAGTATAATGCCCCTATTATCCAGTCATCTTCCAACAGCCCCACCTCTGGCAGCAGGAGAATTTGAGGGGACCTTGCAGATCCAAACCACAGCAATCCACCCCATCGCCCAAAAGACTCATGAGCATCTCTTTAGGCAAAATGCATTTAGTCCATCTCTATAAGTTGCCAAATTTTTAACAGTTTCAGCATTGTTAAAAAAGTCCAAGTCCAAAGTCTGAAACTGAAGGCAAACTCAGCTGTGAGCCCCTGTGAAAACCAAAAAAAAAAAAAAAAAAAAAAAAAAAAAAAAAAAAAAA
>NW_022900919.1:6790980-6803885 GCF_012274545.1 Fukomys damarensis
TAAAAAAAAAAAAAAAAAAAAAAAAAAAAAAAAGAAAAGAAAAAAGAAATTTAAACATTGCCAACATAAATATAACACAGGATAAATACACCCATTCCAAAAGGGAGAAATAGGGAAATAGAAAGAAATAAGACCAAAGCAAAAATAAAACCCAGCAGGGAAAACACTAAACCCCAAAGCTCCATGTCCAGCCTTTGGGACAGGTGGTAGTAAAGTATGAGTTCCAAAGGGTTTGTCCGGGCCTTGTGCTTTGGCACTGCTGTTACAGCCCTTATACTCTTGTGAGGAGGCTATCTTTGCCCACTGCCTTCAGCTTGCTTCAGATGTTCCCATATTCCTGGGTTCTCTGACTTTCTAGGTCTCCACGTTCAGGTTCAATCTCATGACCTCAGACGTTTCCGTCTCACAGGCACACTGCCCAGCCTACCACCCCTTCTTCTGAAATCTTTACTCCACAACTCTTGCATTCTGTAGCTTGTCAAACCAGCGCCATGTGGGTGATGTGATGATCTGCTGCCAGCTTAAGCAGTAGCCAGGCCCTTGGGATCATGGCTGCAGTGGCCTCTGAGCATCTGTAACACTATGAAGGGAATCCCAAGGATCTATCTATTGTCTAGGCAGCCCTTCTCAAAAATGGTGCCTTGGATCACTCTTCTTAAATGAAAGTGATAGCTTTGCACTTTAGAGGCTGAGATGGGTGGAGCTGGTGGATTTCTGAAATGTCCTCAAGCCATCTTTCATATTGTTCTGATGCAAGAAACTTGACTTCTTTTTAATGCTGATCTTTTTAGCAACCAAATTCTCCTCTGCTTCAACTTTGCTGGTGCTTCCTTTCTGGCGAAACTGAAAACTCTAAATAGGCTTTTTTGTTCCTGTTTCTTAGTGTAAATCTTGCTAAAAGCAATGAGCTGTGCTGATTCCATAGCCTGAATGTTGGGTTGCCTTGAAATTTCCTCCACCAGATTAATTATTCTGCCACCCTTAATTCCAGTCTCCTGCAAAGTCTCAGGACACCAACTAAATGTAGACAAATTTTCTGCCAGAGCATAACATACATGGTCTTGAGCCCAACTGCCAATGGAGTCCTTGCTCCCAGCTGAGACCTGGAGCTTGGTTTTACCATCCACATTTCTCTCAGCATTCTGGTCTTCTGAACTTTGACCCATATTGCTCACCAAGCCCAGTTCATAGCATTCTAGGGCTCCTCTAGCTGAAATCTCTAAACTTTTCCAAACTCCTCCAGAAAACCAGTTCCAAAGGCTTCTTAATCACATGGTCAGGTATATTCACATCAATGACTCCATTTCTGGCACCAAAATCTGCCTTCATCACTTTTCCTCATTGTTGGGGCAAAATATATGACACCACAACTTAAAGGTGAGGTTTGTTTTTGCTCACAGTTTCAGAAATCTCAGTCCTTGCATGGTCGGTGAGCTCTAAGGCAAGAACCCCATGGTTGAAGGGCATGGTGGAGGAAAGTTGCTTACATCGTGGTAGCCCCGAGGAGGGAGAGAAGGAAGAACTGGGGAGGGAGATATATAGAGTTGCCAAAAAAATGTGTGCACACTTCAGGAAAAGAAATAGTATGATGTTTTTCTTTTCTTCTTTTCTCTTTTCCATTGGGTTTATTGGTATATTTTAGGTATACAATACAGTGACATTCATCATTGGGATCTTGTACCTTTACATGACATATCTTGGTTCTCATTTTTCCCCATACCCTTGCCCTCCCTTTACCGCCCCCCATTTACAAAGACTTTGTTTCCATTTTTTTCCTTTTCTCATGTTTTCTTGTCCCCTATCCTTCCCACTTTCCCTACACCTTAGCCCTTTACTTCCTATTTCACATTATCAGTTATACAACTTAGGTCTTATTTACACTTTTAGTTTTTCACACCTAGTATGATGTTTTTCACCAGATGGTGTTACCCTCATATGGGAGACCCTAAAGGATGTTGTTAGGGAAGAAATAAAAAATGCATGTGCAGAGATATCAGTGGCCTAGGTTTGCCATACCCAAGCAGCAGTTTACTGTACAATAAATGTCTGAAAGCTAATGGCCACCACTTTGGACATCTCTTTTAATTTTAGAGGCCAAAGGAAACTTATTTTAATGTCATGATGTTTCAATAAGTTTAGTATTAAAATATTTATACAAGTTTTTCTTTTCCTTAAGTGTATATTTTTTTTTTTGGTGGATTCTGTATTATTCCAGGTTATACCCACAGTGACCCACATCTTCCAATCGGGCCCTACCTTCCAATTGCACATTTAGTTCTGAATTCATCCTTGGATTAATCCACTGATGAGCACAGTGCCTCCAGTATCCATTCGCCTTCCACCACCACTACCTCTGGGCACAGTGGTCTATAGAGGGATGTTCCATATGCAAACCAGAGCACCTGGTGCAACTAAGCTTGGGAGGTCCAAGATGCATGCCAGTTGGATGCTGTCAGCTCAGGTAGATAACCATCCTGTGGATGGCCTCTCATCATCCAGGCCTTCTTTTATCCCATGTTGCCTCTCCAACAGGATATGCTGAACTTTTCCCATGGCAACTGGCTTCCTAAAGGGCAGAAACAGAAACTACTAGGCTTCTTAAGACCTTGACCCAGAAGTTACTTTGCTATTTCTGCTTTCTATCAGTCAAAGAAAGTCAGGAGGCCAGTCTATATCTAAGGGAAAGGAAGGCGGTAGTGGGGAGGTTGGTGTGAGTTCTTTTAGAAATAACATACTTCGCAAGTAGAAGCAAAAACAAAACAGAAACCAAGTACTCTCTGAGACCATTTCCATTTCATAGTCCAGCAAAACCCCTGATGTTTGCCAGGCATGGTAGCACATGCCTGTAATCCCAGCACTCGAGAAGCTTAGGCAGGAGGATCACTGTAAGTTCAAGGCCAACCTGGGCTACATAGTGCATTCAAGGACAGCCTGAACTACATAGTGAGACCATGTCTCAAAAATCCAAACAAAATGAAAAACCCTGATGTTCAAGCTACATACCTTTAGCTCCCTGTCTATATAAGCTGAGTGAGGTCAGAAGGGAGTTAGGAAGCAGCTCAATGACACAAGACTGCTCTTGTAATATTCTCATCTATAATGGTTTGATCTTTGAGCGTTTTGAGAGATGAATCACCTCTAAAGGGGACCTGTTGCTTTATCGAGCAGCTCTGAAGCCTGGAAATATCTTCAATGCGTGCTGTTGAGTACTTCCTCTCTGTGACTCCTCTTCTAGTCAGACTCAGCTGCTGCTGAAAGGGAAGCCACTCCCTTATGAATACAGCATTCATTTACACTTAGGTTATTTTAAGAATACCTTTTCTTTTTAGTACCAGGGATTGAGTTTGGGTCTTGGCATTGGCGAGGCAGGTGGCATCACCACTGAGCTAAATCCCCAGCCCTAAGATAACCTTCTTGACTGAAGGCATGACACCTTGCAACTTTTTACTTCTGTGCCATGTAAATTTATGATTTCCAAAAGTATTGTTTGTATATAATGTGATTCACCATATGAATTTTGCCCAGGACAGCATGTTTAAGAAGAAAGGAAAAGGGCCAGGGATTTAGCTCAGTGGTGCTGCTGCCTGCCTCACAAGTGCAAGGTCCTGAGTTCGATCCCCAGTACCAAAAATAAAAGAAAATAAAGTAGGGAATAACCTTTTATCCTCATAAATTGATTTTCTTAAGTGTTTTGTCGCTGTAATGGAAAACTAACTGACACACTGACGATGCAAATAAGTGGTTTAAGCGTTTTTAATATTTACCTGGCTTAACCTTTTGTTTCGCTTTGGTCTTATGGAAATCTAGGGAATGATCTGATGGAAATATTGAAATTTATCTAGTCCAACTTTTTCATAACTTAGACACTGTTTACCAAATAGTTATCTAACTGTAGTGTCCTCTATAGTTCATAATCCCTGGGTAATGGAAGTAGGGATAGCAATTCAAAAATTCTGAGAAAAACTGAAGATAAAGTTTATTCTTATAAGGGACAGAAAGTGCCTAAGTACAACAAAAAACTTTTTTGATAGTTTATGTGACAAAATGAGAAATAGGGAGCAAGCCAATATAACTAGTTGGTTGAAGAACCAATTTTCCTGGTGGGTGGTGTTTATATAAGAAGGTGCCTGCGATCCAAAATTAGGGTGAGACTTTTACTGGTTGGGGAAAGTGGCTATAATAAGAAAGAATAGTGAATAACTATGACCAATAGAAAGAATGAGAATTTAATCATAGCCTTATCAACCCACAACAAGGGGAAATGGGCAGGCTTAATCGTGTCTTATGCTATTAAGACAGTAACCCCCAATTTTCCTGACAGCAAGTTTTGAGTGCCAATATTTTGGTCTTTTGCTTCCAAATTCTAGCCTCCTAATAAAGTCAGACAACTTTATGTGTATATGTGTGTTTAATTTTTATAAATAGAAATTAATTTGGGTGTACATGAAAGGAACTAAGTATTTATTTCACTGAATAGTTAAGAACTTTAAAAATATTCATTGTTGTGTAATGTTTTTTAAAAACATTAAAATAAGTGGGATGTTGCTTTGAATTTATGAAAAGTAACAAACATATAATTAATTACTTTCCTTTTCTGTTTGTATTGTACTTAGATTTTTCAGGCTTAGTGAAAAGGCTATATATAAGAGAAAACAATGTGTATATGTAATAACACAGAAATAATGTGGATTATTACTGAGTTGAAAATAGTTCTTTGCCTATATTTAGTTTGACGATAGTTTCAGATATTTCTCTACCTTAGCTCACATATGGTATGATAAGATCTTCAAAATTAGAAAAATCAGATGTATACTGGTTGAACACAAAAAAGTAAAAAAATACTCAATTTCTTAAATATATAACAGAAGATAGAAGATGATTGGAATTGCAGAAATCTTTTTCAAAATTGCTTCTGAAACTGGACAGGATGATGGTGGTGTAATAATGTGAGTGTACTAAATGCCTCTGATCTGCAAATTTAAAATGGTTTCAGAGGTCATTTTGTATATGTGTTAATACATTGTGCCACAATTAAAAAGCACTTTAAAAAAAGCATAATTCACTTAAATATGAGTGGCAATCTATTTTGCCAGAAACTTTAAGTCTGAGACTAGAAGAAAAAAAAAGGATAAACCCAACTTGAATTTCCTGGAATTTCTTGTGTGTGTGTGTGTGTGTGTGTGTGTGTGTGTGTGTGTGTGTACAATCTGCAAATTGCAAATTGTTCATGAACTTCCAGACAAATGTGAGTTCACTCAGCAGAACCAACACAGTGATGCTCACTTGAGTTGAGGCAGACTTATGTGCAGGTGCAGGGAGTCTCTGGACATTGTGTTGGTCTGAGTTCACTGTGCAGCCAGCTACACAGAGGAGAGGGCAGGTTTCAGAGCTGTTGATGCTCACAGTGTCCCAGCAAGGTCAGCTGATCATGAATAAGGCCAATACAAGCAGCCCTTTATGTTGGCTGGAGCCCTGCCAGCAGCACCGACTGAGGCATAATCCTTTTATTTGTTCCCTTAGAATATTTGTGGTCTTTGGATTTTGTTGCCAGAGGTGATGGAAATATGGGTGGATGATTGTTGCAGGTCAGATTTTCTTTAGACTAGGAAAAAATCCTGGTTAAAAAATAACAACAAATAGGAAAGGTAGACAATACTGGGCAGTATAGATCCTGAAACAATGCTTCCAGACATTGGCCTGAGCTGTGACAATGGGGCACAACTCCTGGCCTTGACTGTTAGCAACCAACGGGAATAATTGCTGGGAACTGTTAAGATCACTTGATGTTCTAGCTTTTTCATAATTATAACCCAAATGAGTAGGAACATGATGATTCATTGGTAGAGAAGTTTCTGCTTTCACCATAATGGAAAAGTACATTTCAGAGGGTCTATAAGTTTGGGGGTTGGGATCCAAATTATTTGTGCCACCAAATGGGGAAAAGTCCAGCTATTCAATGTTGTCAAGAGATTGTTAGGTTGTTTTCT
The DNA here is from genome assembly GCF_012274545.1 of Fukomys damarensis. Lineage (NCBI taxonomy): Eukaryota > Metazoa > Chordata > Mammalia > Rodentia > Bathyergidae > Fukomys > Fukomys damarensis. The sequence continues at coordinate 6,796,968 of NW_022900919.1, forward strand.
AAACCACTGCATCTCAAACTTTAATATGCATGTGGATTAGATAGGAGTTTTGTTCAAATAGTTTACAATCTGGTAAATTTTGTATTTCTATCAAGTTTACAGGTAACACTGATTCTCCTGATCTGAAGACTACACTTCATGTAGCAAGGTCACAGGGCTGGGGATTTAGCTCAGTGGTTCTGCCACCTGCCTCACAAGCACAAGGTCCTGAGTTCAATCCCTAGTCACTCCTCCTCAAAAAAAAACAAGGTCAGGAGAACTGAAGTTTAACAAGTGGGAAACTAGCATTGTTGCCATTGGATCTAGTACTTTTACTAACTCAGTGTTTTAAAATGAAGCTTTTGTTCTAAAGAAACAAAAAAATTAACTCAAAAAATTACTATCAAATTGCTCATTAATACTTGTTAGAGAGAGCTGTGGTTCCCAATTGAAGAAGATTCATCTTCAGTGCAGCAATCAGAAATATGTAGACGGTGTTATTGACTGTATGATCACTGGGAAATGCTACTGCTATCTGGTACCTAGGGACTCAGAATGCTAAATATCTGGAAATGTGTGAGAAGGTTCTGATCAAAGAAGAACTGTGCCACCCAAAATGCCAAGAAAGCCCCCATTAAGATACCTGACCCACAACAGTGGATGGAATCCTGTAGCCATTACTGAAACCTCACCCAATCAGTTCTTTGAGGTTTTGAGTATATAGTTATTTCCTTGGTATCCACAATGAACAGTGTCAGGACCTCCCACAGATTCTACAATCTACAGATGCTCATCTTCTGTTATATAAAATGGCATGGTATTTGCATAGAATCAATATACATCTTTTGTATTCTTTAAATCATCTTAAGATGACTCATAATAACTGATACAATGTAAATGCTATGCAAATAGTTGTTATACTGTATTGTTTAGACAATAATGGCAAGAGTAAAGTTGGTACTATTCAGAGCAGATATAATTTCTTTCAAATGTTTTTGACCTGTGGTTGGTTGAATCCATGGATGTGGAATGCCCAGATATGGCCACTTGTGTATTCTGGATCAACATAAGCTGCCTATGTGTATTGGCTCCTCTTTTTAGAATTCTAATTCCCCTTGGAATTTTCCAGTAGAAAGAGTGACACTTCTGCTTTGTGTATTCCTGTACCATGGTGTGGCTAATTTTCCCAACAGATGAGCTCAATAGAAAAGACTTCAGACAGCCCTACAGAATTTGGACTCATCAAAATTCTGAATAAAAAAATGAGAAAAGGGAACGCTCAGTGTCCCCTTGAGACAATATTCTCAAATGCTGCGGATGCTCATCTCTCTCTCAGAGGAGCTGTAACCACTGTGCCCAATGTCAAGACCAACAACTGTAAGGCTTCTGAGCCTGTCAAACATTCATCACATTCTTTTCCATAAAAGGAAGAGTTCTACAGCCCAGATTTGCTGGCCATTATGTCATACTTTGACCTCCCATCCCAGAAGATCGTGTCAAACAGTGAGCATATTAAAAATTCTTATGGAAACTGAGTTGAGATTTTTTAAAAGGATATATAGACATGAGAAAAATAGGAGGAAAAAGAGTGAGGTAGGACAGTGTTAGAAAAAGACAGCTCAGTAAGAGATTTTTGAAGGCAACAAAAACCCAAGTTAACCTAGCAAGTAGGAAAGGAGACCAACATAGTAACTATTGTTTGGAAACTAGTAAGTAAAAGAAGATATAGAGATATTATGACAAATATACTCAATGCAATATAAGGAAAACATTGCTTAGTTTCTTGAGCTTCTATATTATGAGATGTGATTGAAAAATACAGTGAATGTTTAAATTTAAAAATGTTATTGTAGTAAAAAGCACTTTTTCATTAATCACCTTCAAAACATTCCACTTGCTTCAAACACACTTATGCCATTATTGTTGCCACTTTTTAAAGAAGTTCTGAAAATGTGTTTCATGAATGTCTTCAGTTGCACTGTTGTAGCTGTCCTGATGTCCTGAACCATTTCAAAATATTACCTATTATAGTCCGGAAAAGATTTGCTTCTACTGGCTTAGCCTTGGGAACTGCTAAGAAGATAGGACATGTCTCTGGCAATCCAGGAGAGCAGCTTCACCATTCTAAGACACCTGATCTGCCTCATCACACTGCAGAGCCCTGTAGGAGATGATCTGTCACTGATCATCCTGTCTCCCTACATTCCAACAGTACTGAAAACAGACAAAGATGCTACTCTAAGAAAAACTCGTCATGTAAATAAAATAAAATAAAATAAAATAAAATAGACCCTCTGAGCTGTACTTTTCCATTATGGTGTATATATAATAGTCACTTTTCTGTTGCTGGAACAAAGTACTTGCCACACACAACTAAAAGAAGAAAGTTTAGTTTGGCTCACAGTTTCAGCGGTTTCAGTCCGTGGTCAGCAGGCTGCAAAGCAGAAATGTCACAGCAGAAGGGCATGGTCGTAGAAAGCTGCTCACTCCGTGGCAGCCAAGAAGAGAGAGAGAGAGAGAAAGGGGATCCAGGGTCAAGAATGAACCCTTCCCGATCACGTCCCAGTGACCACATCCTCTGACCAGGCCCTACCTCCTAACAGCACATTCATTCAGCGATGCATTCATCAGTGGATTTATGAGTACAGTGCCCATCATCCACTCATCTTTAAAAAGACCCAACTCTGAACATATAAGACTTTTGGGAGACACTTTAGATCTAAGCCATATCCCCAAAATCACACACACACATGGAAATAGTGCCTCTCTGAAAATTGGACAGATTTTTACATGGGCTTTCTAGAAAATTGGACAACTCTCAGGGGCCACTGCACAGCAACATTTTCTTCCTCTGGGTGAGAACTGACAATACTTATGTCAACATTGGTTCAACTTAAGAGCCGTTTGGACATTTATAAGTGTTTTCTTTCCCTGCTTTGACCTTGTTCCACTTAAATTCTATAGCTCAGATACACAAATCAGGGGTTCACTGCTGGTGTGCAGGCATGCATGTGTGCACATACATCCCGTCAACCTGTAGCTACCTGCCATGATGCAGGCTATAGTTTGGATGTAAAAGAAAACATTTCTTATCTTGTTTAGATAATTTCTTGCCTTAGTCAAATACTTCCTACTGTTAATAGCAAAACAAAGCAAACAAACCAACAGACCCTGGCTGAAATGCCCCATCTAATTTGAACTTTGAGTGCACGCAATACTTCACATGAATGTTGGGCACTGCTACGCCCCTCAGCTTTGTTCTGGGTGTTTATGGGTGTTCAGTGGCCAGTGTTCAGGTCTCAGAAATGTCCTTGGCTGCTTGTGTGCTGGCAAAGTCCCTTCTTGCTTCTGAGCTGAGGCCCAGGTTGGTGATTAGTGGTGCAACGTGGAAGGTTCACAAACTGTTCTTTTGAGGTGTGGTACCCGACACCCAGAGTCTTCACCAACTCATCAGATGATAACACTCCGAGTGCTTGTTGCGCCTCCCATGCAAGTACTTCAGACCCCATTTCAGCCGAACATCTCACCACCTTCAGGCACTGCCTACATCAGGCTATCCATCTCACCAGACTCTTCCTGCTCTTCTTTACCCACCACCCTACAGACTGCATGAGGGGGGCTTTTCTTTACACTTGCTCTGTGACATCCTCCTTCTACCACACTGAAGAAAAACTCCAGACTCAGCAGAGAGACACGGAAAGACTTCACCTCCATTCTAGGAGATGGGTCAAGGTGATTCAAAGGGCATCTGAAAGAATCCACTGAATCCATGAAGCCTGAATTTCAAGCCTAAAATTTTGCCCAAAAGGGTACAAACCTACTCTGGGCTCCATGCTCAGACTCTACTTTAAGTTGAGAATCTGGAATGAAACGTAGTTTAAGGACAAAATGTGTTAGTCTTATATTTGCTAAATACTGTCTGCTGTTTTAGAGAGCCTTAGAAAAAAACAAAGTGATTAAATAATTATATAATTCAGTACATTACAAAAAAATAAAGAAAACCATTGTGAGAACAGGCATTCTTTATTATAAAATTGGGTACTGGTAATATTTTAAATCTTGGCTGTATCTTTGACTTTTATGCCCGAACTGCAGAAATACTGGCTGTTACTTCTCTATGCATTTGTATTTGCAGTTGTGCTTCTGTCTCTTTTCAACTTCACACAACTAATGTGTGTTGACCCTCAAAGAGCAAAATGAGTACTTGAATGTCAGGGCGTGTGACTTGCATTCGAGGATGTATTGTAACTTCCAGAGCACTGACTCAGCAGTCTAATGGTTTAGGCTTCATACTCCTGACAGCTGTTTATTTCTTTCGGTGTAATTTCAGAGAAAGATATCCAGAAGGGATTCACTGCCCTAGATCTATCAGAAAACATATGTAACATGTTCTGTAGTTTCATAGCACAAAAATCTAACATCAATCACACCATAAAACAGTTACAATTCAGTAAGAATTTATCTTAAATCAAGCCCCCGAAAAGGTGTTTAAAGCAGATGACAGATATTTTGTGGAGATATAATGAGATGAAGGATGGAAACAGCAGAGGGTGAGAAAGTTTTCTCAGTACTGTTTTAAGGCAATCAGGATAATAGAGTTTGACAGACTCTCTCATGTCCATCCCATTCAGAGGCTGCTTTCTGCATCTAGAAAAGGGGCTTATTGACAGGCTTCTAGTATGATGGGTTGGGCTTCTTAAAGAGGAAGAAGCTTCAGGGCTCATAGTTGGCGACGCATGAAGGGGCCCAGATCAAAAAGTATGAGCCCTTCGTGCTCAATATCAAGCCAGGAACCTGGGCAACAGGCCAAACTGGAACCAGGAGCTTCATCTAAGCAAAAGAAATCCCTAAAGAGGAATACCAGTATGGTCTGGATTCCAGGAGCTGCTGGCTCCAGCAAGAAAGAGTGAAAACAGACAGTAGCTTCAATGTAGTTGGTAACTCTTGATTGGTCTCCTGATGCCAGCTTAGTCTTCCTAAACTCTCCAGATTGCAAGCAACTACTGAGAAAATAACAAAAACCAAAGCAGTCAAAAGTTAATAAAAGCAAGTGATACACTAGAAATTACCTACTTATTACAAGAGAAGGCAATAAAGGAGGAATATTCATGACACTAATAAGACCAAAAGTCATGATGAAATATTAAATATTTAAATATTAAAATGTCTGATAAAATTTCAGCCTTCTAAGTAATAATGTTAAATGTGAATAGGCTAGACATTCCAGTCAAAAGGCAGAGATTTTCAGATTTAAAAGACAAGATCCAAGTATATCCTCTGTGCAAAAGACATTTTAGATTCTAAGAAGTTGAAAGTAAGAGGATAGTTAAGAGAGATATCATGCAAATAGCAACTTTATAAGACCTGGAGTGGCCATACTAATGCCAGATGAAATAAACCTTGAAACGAAATACCAGTTAAATGCAAAGAATTTCCTTTTTAATTTCCTTTTAAGTTTTTGGTGCATAGCTTATACTAGGAAATTATTCTTTCTGTTTTGCAGTATTATGGGTTTTTGCCTGTACATGGCATAGTTTTATAGTCATACAAAATAGTCCCACCCCATCCCTTCAAAGCTCTGTGTTCCACCATTCATTCTTTCTCACTCCACCCCTGAGACCCTGGCAACTGTTGATCTTTTCTACTATTTTTATGGCTTTACCTTTTTCCAGAATATTATATAGGTGGAATTAAATTATGTCACCTTTCTAAACTGTCTTCTTTTACTCAACAGTGTTTATTTGAAGTTCCTCTACACAATTTTCTTTATCACTAAATAATATTCTGCAGGAGAGATATACCACATTCTATTTATCTATGTACCAGTTGAAGAATGTCTTTTTTGCTTCCCTGTTTCGGCAATTACGAATAAAGCTGCTATAAACATTTACACGTAGGCTTTGTGTAGGCTTGCATTTTCAGTTCATTTTGGGTAAATACGAAGGAGTATGATTGCTGGATCACATGGTAGACTTTGTTTAGTTTTGAGAAACCACCAAACCATCTTCCAAAATGACTGCCATTATATTTCCATGAACAGTATATTATAGCTGCAATAAATCTAATTATAGTACAGTTACAGTATTGTAAATGTTACAGCGAGTTACTGTTGCTCACTGTAATTTGTTGTTAGTTTTGGTTTAGGGCAATTCTAATAAATGATGGTATCTCATAGTTTTTAAAATTTGGAATTCCTTAATGGTATATTATGTTTAGCATCTTTTCATAAACTTATTTGTTATCTGTGTATCTTATTTCCCGAAGTATCTCTTATGATCTTTTGCCTGTTTTAAACAATTGGGCCATTAATTTTCTTAGTGTTGAGTTTTAAGAGTTCTTAGTGTATTTTGGATAATAGTCACTCACCAGATAAGTCTTTTGCAAATACTTTCTTCTAGTCTCTGGCTTGATTCTCATTCTCTTGACACTGTCCTTGCCGAGCAGAAATTTAAAATTTTGATGAAGCCCCGTGCCACGGGCTGAGCCTTGAAGATGGCCCTTCATCTCTTCCCCCGCTCCCTTTCTCCTCCGTAGATTAGAGTCAAACAGACCCTGGATTGTACGCGGTGGAAGGCACAGCCCCAGGAGACAGTTTCATTGTATCCTTCCCTGTTCCCTTCCTGCACTAGCCCTGATCACAGAATAATCACGCTGTGTTCAGCCTAGGTCAAGCAGGTCGCACATAACACTATTTGTCCTACCCTCTCTTCCTGTTTGCCTTCCACTATAAATAAAGAGCGCGTGGTGCTCCAGGCGGCCATTAGCTCCCAACAAGCTATGGCTCCACCTGGTCCCAGCTATCAAGAGTAACCTTGGTCTCGTTTTTTCATCTCCCACTGCTCTCCTTGGCTTTGGACGCTAGGCTATGCGGTTCATGGCAGCCCAGCTTGTTTCTTTGTGGGTTTTTTTTTTTTTTTTTTTTTTTTTTTTTTTTTTTTT
>NW_022900919.1:6804023-6847827 GCF_012274545.1 Fukomys damarensis
TTTTTTTTTTTTTTTTTTTTTTTTTTTTTTGTACCAGGGATCAAACTTGGGACCTTGCACTTGCAAGGCAGGCAACAGCACCACTGAGCTAAATCCCCGGCTCTTATTTCGTTCTTTCATGGGTCATATCTTTGATATTGTGTCTTTTTTTTTGTCATCACTCTACCCAGGGTCACCTAGATTTTCTCCTATATTACCTTCCAGGAGTTATGTAATTTTTATTTTGCAGTTAGGCTTGTAATTCCTTTTTAGTTAATTTATGTGAAAGTGTTTAAAGTCTGTGTCTAGAGTCATTTTAACACGTGTCTATCCAGTTTCAGTTTCATTCATAGAAAATGTTATCTCTTCTCCATTGTGTTACCTTTGTTCCTTTGTCAAAGATCAGTTGACAATATTTATATGGTTCTGGTGCTCCGTTTTCCCCCTGATACTATTGTTTGGATTAGTGTAGCATTATAGTAAGTCTGGGAGTGGAAAGGTGTCAATCTTTCAATTTTGTTCTTCTCCTTCAGTACCACATTGGCTAGTCTTGATTTTGTGGCTCTCTGTATAAACTTTGAATCGGCTGATATTCACAAAGTAACATGCTGGGATTTTGATTGGGATTGTGTTAAATCCACAGATCAAATTTGGAGGAACTGACATTAAACAATATTGAGTCTTCCTATCCATGCACATGGAATACCTTTCCATTTATTTAATTCTTTCTGGGGAGGTCTCTACTTTGCAGGTTTTCACATAGCTCTTATACACGTTTTGTTAGATTTATAGGTAATTATTTTATTTTTGGTGGTATAAAAGTAAATGGTATTGTGTTTCTAATTTCCAATTTCATTTGTCCATTATGGGCATATGAGAAATTGACTTTTGTATGTTGTAAACTGTGACCTGTATAATTACCTATTAGTTTTAGGAAGATTTTTTTTTTGGTCAATTTTGTGGATTTCCACATAGAAAATCGTGTGTTCTTTTTCATTTTTTATGCCTTTTGTTTCCTTTCCTTGTCTTACTGCATTAACTAGAACTTCCAGTACAATGATGACTGAACCTGATGAGAGAAGCTTTCTTGATTATTCTCATTCTTAGGGGAAAGCATCTATTATTTTCATTAATAAGTACAGTGTTAGTTGTAGGTTATTCATAGGTACCATTTATCAAGTGAAGAAAATTTCCATCTATTCCTAGTTTTCTAGAAATATTTTGGTTTTTAGCATGGAGATTGGATTTTGTCAAACGCATTTTGTACATTCATTCATATGATTGTATTTTTGTTTTATTCATTTGTATTTGAATGTCAAACAAGACTTGTATATTTCTAATATATTCCACTTGATTGAGAGGTATAATTTAGGTTGGTTTTACTGCCATTTTATTGAGACTTTTGCATCTATAATTATGAGAAATATTGGTTTGTAATTTTCATTTCTTATAATGTCTAGTTTTTGTACAAGTTATTCTGGTTTCACCAAATGATTTACGAAGGGTTTACTTTGCTTCTGTTTTGTAAAAGAGCATAAAGAGATGGCATCATTTCTTTAAATGTTTGGTAGAATTCACCATCTGAGCCAAATGTTTTCTATTTTAGTTTGTTTTTTGCTTTAAAAAATTTTTCTTCCCCAATGTTGTTAAGGTATAATAATCAAAAGAAACTGCATAAATTTATAATGTATACACTTGGTTGTTGGATATATCTATGCACTCATGTTACTGTCACCACATTTCGGGCACTACGTATAGCCATCATCTCCAAAAGTTTCCTTGTATCATCCTCTTTTTTGTGATAGAAAAACTTGACATAAGATCTACCCTCATATTATCTAGTACACAAAATGTTATTGTTAACTATAGACACTAAGTTATGTAGTAATCTCTGGAACTTATTCAACTTACATAATTGCAACTTACACACTCTGAACAACAGCAGCATTTTCCCCCTTATATCATCCTCTGGTAACCATTATCTTATTGTACACCTCATACTTTTGACTATTTTACATGCTTCATATTAGAGGAATCACACATTACTTGTCATTCTGTGCCCAGTTTATTTCACTTAACATGAACACGATGTCTTCCAGGTTCATGCATGGTGTCACAAACGACAAGATTTCCTTCTTTTTAAAGCTGAATATTAACTATCTGATTGTATCCATACATTTTCTTTACCATTAATGTGTCTGAGGACATTTGAGTTGTTTGTGTATCTTGGCTGCTATGAACATACGAGTGCAGACATCTCTTTAAGATACCAATTTCAGTTCTTTGGAGAAAATATCCAAAAATGGAACTTCTGTATCATATGATAATTCTAAGTTTCTGAAGAATCTATATTCCATTTCATAGCATTTTAGCTGTGTCAACATACATTGTTACCAACAGTGTACTCTATAAGGATCCAATTTCTCCACAAGCTTACCAGTACTTTTTTTTTCTTTTTTGTAATAGCCATCCTAACAGGTGTTTTTTATTTGTACTTCTGTGATGATTACGGTATTGAGTATATTTTTGTATGTGTACTAATCATTCATGTATTTTCTTTGGAGAAGTATCTATTGAAGTCCTTTGCATGTTTTTCCATTGGATTATGATGATGATGATGATTTGCTATTGAGTTTTAGGAGTTCCTTATATATTTTGGAAATTAATCTTTTGTCATATATATTGGGAAATATCTCCCACTTTGTAGATTACTTTTCACTCTTGGTTGTTTCCTTTTCTGCTGAGAAGCTTTTTAGTTTAATCCAATCAAACTATTCTAATTTGCTTTTATTGTCTGCGTTTTTGGTATTGTGTCCAAAAAATTACTGCCCCAGTCAATGTAAAAAAAAATTCTTTTTGTTTGTTTCCTTCTAACAGTTTTACAGTTGCAGGTATTGTGTGTGTGTGTGTGTGTGTGTGTGAGTGTGTTGTGTGTTTGGGGAGGTTAATCGAGGGCCTCACAAATGCTAGGCAACCGCTCTACCACTGAGATACAACCCAGCCTTATGTCAAGGTTTTTAGTCCATTTTGACTTTATTTTTTAAGTGATGTGAGTTAAGATTCCACACATTTTTGTGGTTATAGTTATTCTTAATAATCTTATCTTTTAACTTTTATGGTAGGGTCACTATTCTTGTGTCATCATATTGTATTTGTCTATATATTTATCTATATCAGTAAGAGTTGGACTTTTATATTCTTTTTATTGTTATTTAGTATTTATTTTTTTCAATCTAAAGAATTTAGCATTTCTTGGAAAGCAAGTTTACTGCTGACAAATTCCCTCAGTTTTTCTTTATCTTAGAAAATCTATCTCTCCATTTTTCAAGGACTGTTTCATTTGGTATATATTTTGTGTTAGAAGCTTTTTTCCTTTTCTTTTTCAGAACTTTTAACATAGTATATTACTCTCTCAGCCTGCAAGATTTTAACTAAGAAATCTGGTGATGGAGTTCTTTTGGTTCTCTTCTGGCTTTTTTTGTTTTTGTTTTTGTTTTTGTTTTTGTTTTTGCAAGTCACTTTTCTCCTGCTGCTTTTAAAAATCATTTTGTTTGATTTTTGACGATATGATTGCAATGAGTCTTGATGTAGACCTCTTTCAGCTCAACTTATTTGGGATTATTAAGTTTCATAAATCTCGTGGCTAAATTTCCCTCACCAAATTTGGGCAGTCTTCAGCCATTATTTATTTAAATGGACTTTCTGCACTATTTTTGTCTTTTCTCTTTTTGAAATTTCCATACCACATATATCATCCGATTTGATAGTGTCTCATAAATTCCTTTGATGTCACTCACCCATCTTCAGTTTTTTAAAGCATCTTTGACTAGATAATTTCAAGTGAGTTGGCTTTCACTTCACTAATTCTTTCTTCTGCTTGATTGAGTTTGCTGTTGAAGCTATCTCTTGAATTTTTGTGTCTTTAGCTCTAGGATTTCTGTGCATTTAAAATATGTGTATAGATTTCAAAATCATGTTTTCCTTGAACTTCTCACTGTGTACATATATTTTCCCCTGATTTATTTTTCTATCTGTATCCTCTTATAATTTACTGAGCTTCTTTAAGATGACTATTTTTAAATTATTTGTCAGGCAGTTCACAGATCTCATTTCTTTAGGGTTGGTTACTAGGGCTATATTAGTTCCCTCTTGGAGAAGTGATGTTTCCATAATTCTTTGTGATCTTTGTATCCTTGAATTATTTTGCATGCATTTTAAATATTTGCAGGAATATACACATTGGATTTAGCACGGCAAGATCTTCATTGGCTTTTCAGGAGAGGCAGCGAATGGTACCTGCATGTCAGCAGGACCCATTATCTGTGTTTTGAGGATGGGCTAGGCTGCTGGCTGGGCTCTGTGGCTGGCAAGAGACACTGGATGGGCTTTCTGATTGGCTGGGGCTGCTGCTTTGACCTGAGGTCGGTCAGGACACTGGTTAGCATCTGTGGTCGGCTGGAATTACTGAGTAAACTCCCTGGCTAGACAGGGATGCTGACTTGGCTCTCTCTGATCAGGCAGGGCTTCTGGGTGGGATCCTTGGTGAGATAAGGTTGCAAACTTGATGACCTGTATTTGGCTGATTGGGGATCTCTTTGCCCTAGCAAGACTGCCAGCAATGGCCCTTGGCAGATGAGGTCACTGATGGAGGATCAAGGCTACTACTCCCAAGATCTGTGCAGCAGCCTTTGTCCCTTTACCCATTCCTAGCTGTCCGCAGGCAGTCTACATAGATTGATTTCCTTGGTGTTCCATATGGGGCAAGAGAGAAGTGGCCTCCTTGGCCAGTGTCTTGAAAAGCTGGGGAAAGTTGAATATTTATCTTGGGCTTTCTTTCTCCCACTGGAAAAATTCTAGGATAAGAGGAGCCTTCTCAGTGTGACACTGTGCTGGTTTGGGTTGAGCCCTGCATACAAAGTAAAAGCATTCCTCTTATTCTTCTTGATGTAGTTTTTGGTGATTTTATGTTCCACCAAGATGCTGAAGCCTCACTCCCAAGCTCTAAGATTTCAGAAAGGCATTCCTGTGTGTAAATGTTTGGTAAGTTGGTTTTCTCTGAGGGATTAGAACTGAGGATCTCTTTTCCGGTGTCTTGCTGATGTTCACTGAAAGTTATTAATTGTTGATTCAATATTTTAATAGATATAATCCTATTCAGATAATCTCTTTTCACATGTAAATTTTGGAAGAGTGTATTTTAAGGAATGGGTCCATTACCCCTAAATTATTACTGTGGTTTAAATATGAACTATTCCCCCAGTGACTCGGGTCAATGTTTGGTCCTCAATGCAGTAGTGTTCAGAGGTGGCTCCTAGAGACGTGATTGGGCCATGGGGACACTAACGTCACTATTCATTCACTGATGAGTTCATAATTGAATGGGATGTTAGGAGATGAGGCCTAATTGGATAGAGCAAGTCGCTGGGGGCGTGGCTTTGAAGGGTATATTTTGTCCCAGCCCCTTCCTTTATGACTTTTCCCTCTCTGCTTCCCGGATGCTGTGAGAGGAACAGCTTTCAGCACACTTCTACTGTGATGTTTCACCACAGGCCTAAAAAGCAACAGAGCCAGTTAACCATGGCCTGAAACCCCGAAACCATGAGCCAAAATAAACCTTTCCATCTCTAAGTTCTTTTTTCCTTGGTATTTTGTCACAGCGATGAAAAGCTGACTAACAGTTACAAAATTTGTGGACATATTCCTTCATTTTCTTTCAGTGTCTATAAAATCAGTAATGATGGCTCCTTTTTCACTTCTGATTTTAACATGCCCATCTACCCTCATTTCTTAACCTATTAAAGATTTATCAGTTTTGTTGACATTGTCAAAGAACAATATTTTGGTTTCATTGATATTCTCTATTAAATTCTTGTTTTTAATTTCATTAATTCTGCTTAAACATTTGTTATACTGGAATCAAAATCTACAAGGATGTAGTTGAACTAAACTCCATTAATCACTGGATCAAATGGACATTTATACATTTGCTTTACAACAGCAGAATAAAAATTCACAAAACACCACTGGAGTTTGTTTTTTTTTTTTACTGTCCTATGATTTTTAAATTTTTTTTCTAATATACATATTCGATGCTATCAATTTTCCTCTAAACACTATTTTGTGGCATCCCACAAATATTTTTAGTTGTGTTTTAATTTTCATTTAGTTCAAGATATTTTAAATTTTATCTTGAGATTTCTTTTTTGTCTCATGTGTTATTTAGAAGTCAGTCTCCAAATACTTTAGGATTTTCCAGATATGTTTTTCTTATTGTTTTATAGTTTATTTCTATTGTGGTCTGAGAGCAAATGGTACAGTGAATAATTATTGCCTCTCTCACCCCCATTCATACACTGAGGATTCAATTCCCAATGTGATTATATTTAGAGATAAGGCCTTTATGGAGGTAATTACACTTAAAAGAGGTCAGATTACCCTTTTTAAGTATTTCTGTCCTGGTAAAAAGAGAAAGGTCTCACTCCCCCTTCACCATATGAGGATACAATGAGAAAGCAGCCATCTGCAAATGGAAAAGAGAACCCAGAATTAGCTGGGCCCTTGAACTTCAACTTCCCAAATTTATAGAATCATAAGAAAATAAATTCCTGTCATTTAAACTATCCAGAATAAGACATTTTGTTATGGCAGCCTGAGCTAATTTATACGGCATATTTTCATATTCTTTTGAATTTGTTAAGCTGTGTTTTATAGTTGAGAATGTGCTGTACCTTGGCAGAGGTTTCTTGTGAAATTTTATTCTGCTGTTGTAAAGCAAATGTGTAAGTGTCCATTTGATCCAGTTGATTAATGGAGTTCAGTTCAACTACATCCTTGTAGATTTTCTTCTTGCCAAATATGTCAATTATTAAAATAAAGGTGTTGTTGTATCCAGCTATAATAAAGAATTGTTCTGTTTCTATTTGCAGTTCCGTTAGCTTCTGCCTCAGCTATTTGGACTTTTATTATGTTCATTGTGATAGTCACTTTCCCTCTTTACCTGGACAAAATATTTAATGCCGGCAGTTTAAAGGAGGAGAGAGTTATTTGGGCTCATGGTTTTTAGATTTTGGTCACTGGCTGGTCATCTTCAAAGCAGAAACAGCATGGCAGAGGGACATAGCCAAGAAAAGCTTCTCTCATCCTGGAAGTGGGGAAGAAGAGAGGGAGAGAAGGGAGGAGATGGGGGTCACAGCCCCAGTGACCCTTGTCTAATGAGGCCCACCTCCTAATGGCACTTTTGGCTATAGTACCCCAGTGATCCAGTCACCTTTTAAAAGGCTTGCCTCTGGGCACATGAGAGTTTTAGGAGTCAGTCTCCATCTAAACCATAATATTGTGCCCCAGGCCCCAAAAGATTCATGTGCTTGTCTCTCTTTTTCTTTTCTTTTTTTTTTTTTTGGTACCAGGGATAGAACTCAGGACCTTGTGCTTGCGAGGCAGGCAGCAGAACCACTGAGCTAAATTCCCGGCCCTCATGTGCTTCTCTTTATGAAAATTACATTTTGTCCATCTCTAAAACCAAACCAGCATATCATGTTTCTGCTACATAGTATTTTTCAGTTTAAAGTTGCATTTATTTAAGAGTGTGCAAAACAGAGCATATGTCTACATTGCACAAATGAGAAATGAAAAACACAGAGGAAAGTGCTGTCCAAAGCTGTATGTCCTGGGAGAAGAAGAGCTGGAATCCTACCCAAGTTTGCTTCTACACCAAGGTTACCTTCCCTGACTGTCTCAACCAGAGGACACTGGCTTACAATATATACACCTACAAACACCAATTCTTACCAGGTGACAACTTTGCCCTTAAGAGCAGCAGAACCAGGAAACTCTGAAAGGTTAGGACACAGGAAACAGGCAGGAAGAGCCCTGCAGGATCCACCATGGCTGCTGAGGCCATGACTGCCACAGAGATGTGACTTCTGACCATTTTCAGGACCTTGTATCATTTTTCAGGCATCAGTGCCCCAGGAGCCAAAGGGCCAGCTTGTGTACTACACTGGCCAAGAGAGAAGGGTATGATCCCCTCACCAGATGAAAGACTCCACAAGATGAATATCAAGAAGTGTCTTAGTCTATTTTCTGTTGCTATAACTGAATACCAGAGACTGGATAATTCATAAAGAATAGAAGTTTATTTAGTTCACAGTTCTGGAGGCTGAGCAGCCCAAGACCATGTTGCAAGCATTTGCCTGGTATCCAGTAAGGATCCTCACATGGAAAAGGGCATCTCAGGGTGAGATAGAGAAAGTGTGTTGGCTTCACTTCTCTCTTTTTATTTTAAAGCCACTAATGCCATCATGGGGGGCTCCACTCTCATGACACCATCTAATCTTGATTAACTCCCGAAGATGCCATGTCCAAATGTCATCAAGATATGACTTTGGGGATTAAGTTTCCAACGCATGACCCTTTGGGGCAGGCACATTCAAACCATCAGAGGGTACTATTACTAGAGCACCTCCACATGTCAAATGTTCCCACAGTCTTCACAACTCCAGCAATCTCCAGAAATTTTGGTAATAAACAATATGAGTACTCTTCGATGACCTCCTCTTGCTGGGAATGTTTCCTCTCTCTCTCTCTTTTTAATGCTTCATTTAATCAAAAAGAATTCAAGGAGGGCAAGGACAAGGGGAAAAAATGAGAACCAAGACCTGTCACGTAAAGGTACAAGATCCCAATAATGAATGTAACTGTACTGTATACCTAGAATGTACCAATAAACTCAATGAGGAAAAAAAAATTCGATCCCAAGGTGAGAGTAGAGTTGGTGATGAGGTCAGGGAGCTGACCTCAATTCAAAGTTGACCTAAAAAAAAAGCATGTGTGAACGTAACATCCTTGATTTAAAATTTACCTACCAACTTCCCACTGAGTTTATGGATGTGTCATGTGGCTATTTTCTGGCTCTGCACTGCCTCTTTTGTTTCTGTAGGCGACCAGGAATAACGCAATGGAGTGGTTGCATTTTGCTTTTTAAGGTTCATTTTTAGATTCCAAAACACAAAACAGAATGCAGGAAGTGTGAATTTACTTGAACCAACTTGAAAAAAGGTTTTCTCAACCTCTGTAGAATGAAGCTGCAGAACTCACAACAGCTTTAATTATAACACACTAAATAAATACAATAAGTGACTCTTTGCTTCTAAGGTTGAAATCTTTATCTATTTTTATCTGCAACCAAATAACATACCAGAGGGGAAAGTTACTACATTATGAGTGGGTTATTGAATCTCTGAGCATCAACAACTTCTATGTCATTATTATATTGCATTGTATTCTAAAGAAAATCATTTATGCAAGAATACAAACCAAACAAACGAATTTTAAGATTCTTTTTGAAGAACTCTTCTTTCCATAGGCAAAAAGGCTAAGCATATTAGAAACACTTCTCTGAAACAACGTCAATATGTATATCTCTTGAATTTCAGGAAAGAACAGAGAAAAACTCTACCTTTTTCACCCCATAGTACTCAGGGCCTTGAAGCTCAGATCATGGAAACATGAAAATAAAGGCCACCCTAGTTATTACCATAGCCTAGATCTGGGGCCTAAGTTTGCTGCAGGGTGAGGGAATGGCCAGGGATTGCTGCTCAGCCTGACTTCCATTTACTTCACTTCCTTCATTACCTTCTAGAAAGTTCTATTAGGACTGTTTTGTGTCCAGGAATGGGCCTCTGTACTTAGGGGTACCCACTCTTCTGTACCAGCCTAAGAAAGGGAGGAGAGAGTAGGTAAAAACCCAATGCAAGGAAAAAGGAACAGACGCTGGTATTTTCCCTCACTTAATTTCAAATCAAGCCAAGCTACAGGTGAGAAAACTAAGGTTTATGGATATGAAGAGACATCTTTAAAGACTAAATAAGCTGATTGGAAGCCAGCTCTGCTTAACTCAGAGCTATAAATTACACCATGATGGTGTCTAAATCAAAGGATTGATCCTTCCAAGTCTTACCAGAAAACCAACAGGTACAGTCATAAAGTTACACGACAATGTTCAGTCCGTGATGGACAGCATATATGGTGATGATCCCACGATGTGAGTCACCTAGTGATGTTGTAGTTGTTTCAGTTTGTATAAGCACACTGTGCTGTATACATACCAATGAAATCACCTAATAGTGTTTCTCAGAGTGTGACCCATCATTCAGTAGTACATGACTGTAGTTCAGATGCCTTGATTGAGTTTAGTCAAGGGACTTCACAAGTCATAAATGGAGTTGTAATGTGGATAGTGCAGGTAGGGGCTACAGGACCACTTCCCTCCATTCACCTGAATCCCCAGGGTCACCCTCCATACTCTTGCTCCAGGGCTTACTATGTTGTGCCTGAGACAAGGGAAACAAAGGCCCTCAGAAAATTCCAAATGAGGGTTCATGCACACCAGACCTCCCCCTGTGACCTGGAATAAATGTCTTCACCTGAAGCTCTTTGAAAGCTCATGCATATGGACTGCATCTTATACATCGAATTATAGCAGTGAATTGTGGGAAAGAAAATGTGCAATAGACACAGCTAACGTAGCTCAGCATCCTTGCAGTCATGCTGTCAGCCATGAACCATGTTCTGGAAGGCCCAATGAGAGGTGCCTTGAACTTGGAGCAACATTTAAACTCCTACACCCAATGTCCTTAGCATTCATGCCACTTTGTTTTGAGTTCTTGCTTCTCCATTCATATTCTTTCAGAGTCCATTGGCTCCCTGAAACTTCATCCCTGGACCCGGGAGCCAACTTATTCCCTTCCCTCCCCAGCCATGGTCTCACTATCAGAGAGAGCCTGTGATCTCTCATCAGCAGGAAGGCTCTGGTGCTTTTTCTAGATACGGGTTATCTGGTAAGTTGAACCATATGAAGTTACCTTTTCTTTTGGCCATTTTTGTGCAACAAAAAAATGCCAATTTCATACCGTTCAAATTAAAACCTCTGGAGCAGAAATGACGTATTCTGTTTTCCAATAGGAAAACATTTTTCTGGTTATATTAGTCATTTTCCTGTTGCTGAGAGAGAATGCTGACACCTGCACATTAAAGGCTAAGAAGTTTATTTTAGCTTACAATTTCAAAGGGTTCAGTCTGTGGTTGGCTGTCTCCATGGCAGAAACAGCATGGTGGACAAAAGATGCTTAACCCATGGCAGCCGGGAAGAAGAGAGTGAAGGGAGAAGCAGGGACAAGAATACTCCTTTCCAAGTCATATCGCCAGTGACCTACCTCTTTTGAACAGGGTTTACCTCCTCACAGTAAATCAACCATGAACCATCAATGGAAGAAACCACTGATAAATATAGCACTCCTAAAGTCCACTTTCCAAAACCTCCACCTCTGAACATGTAAGACCTTCGGGGAACATTTTTAGATTTGAACCATACTGAGCAATGTAATATTTGTTTCATCCATATTTCCTCTTTATTCACATGTATCATTCCATGGCTCAGTGACAAGCATGGCACAGTCACATGTATGGCTCCAATCCCATCTGCTCAGCATGGAAGACTAAACGCCCTCCCACCCTTCCGTGAAGCACCTCTTATCTATTTTATCATTAAATTCCTTGCTCTGAATCTTGCTACCTCAATTACATTTCTCTTTGGGTGCAATGACAAGAATAACATGAAATATTGTCCCTATTCAGTTAAGTAATAAACTACAGTTTCTTCCATTTTCATTTCACTGAAAGAAGTATTACCTTTGCAGAAAGCCAGCATTTCTTCTCAATTATGTAAAATTGCAAAGAGTGCACTCTCTCCCCTAAGTTTCCTTGCTTAGAACTGGAAAGATTGCTGAGTCCTTTGTTTACTGTCTTGGAAGTCTTTTAGATTTATGTTGGTAAATCCATTTCTTCTTTATTAAGAACCTGAATACGTAGTTTGCCACAAAAGTCCCTGACTATGTTGGTTATATGTTATATGACAATGTGGAGCTTCTCTCTGAGCCAGTGCTGGCCTGACTTGTAGAAGTTCAAAGCCAACCTGTCAGAACAGCCTGTCAGTAGTTGGAGATTGCCTCGCACTTGTGCTCCATCTCACTGCCAGAGAGGAATTTGGAGTAGGTTCAGGTGTCAACTTGACTGAATTGAGGAATACTTAGATGACTGTTTCTGGGCATATCTGTGGAGTGGTTTCCAGAAGAGATGGTCATATGCTTCTGAGTAGAGCAATAAGGAAGATGAACCATCAATGTGGATACCATCCAGTTGGCCACAGGCTGGGATAGAGCGAAAGCAGAAGAAAGACAAATGTGTCTATCTGTCTCCTGATGCCCAGATATATTCTTCTCCTCCTCATCAACACTGGACCCTAGGTCCTCTGGGCTTTGGACTCCAGGACTGACACCAGCAGCCCTGTGGGTTTTCAGGACTTTGGCCTCAGGCTGAGAATTACTCCCTCAGCTTCTCTAGTCCTGAGGCTTTGGGGGTTGGACTGAGCCATGCTAGCAGCATCCCAGGGTCTCTAGTTTGCAGATGGCCTGTCAGGGGATTTCTTCCCTCCGTAATCATGTGAGCCAATTCTCTAATAACTCTCTTCTCATGCATGATATTGATTCTCTCTTTCTGGAGAACAAATACACGCGGATTACAGAAACACATACATGCAACAAAAATAAGAAAAACATTGACACAGAAGTGGAGAATTAAGGTAAGAAGTACAAATGAAGTCATTTTTTTTTCTTTCTCTCTGCTCATATTTTGAATTTTCTATCTTTGCTTACAGACTTTTAAGAGTTTCTTGTATTCTAGATTTGTACCCTTGTATTCTAGATATGTCAGCCACCAGTCCCATCTGGCTAATAAGTGAAAATTATCTAGATTTGTACCCTTGTATTCTAGATATGTCAGCCACCAGTCCCATCTGGCTAATAAGTGAAAATTATCTAAAGTTAAATAGAATTAAAATATCAGCTCCCCTGTCATGTTGGCCACATTTCCAGGGCTCAGGAGCCACGTGAGGCAGCGGCCAGCACAGACCTGTGTCCTTTCCATCATCATAGTTCTTGTGGACAGTGTGTTTCTACACATTACCTCCTCGTCACTTTTCTTTGCTCCAGGTACCATCTTCCGGAATATTGTTTTCTGATAATTTAGACTATGAGCCTTCACTGAACAAGATGTTTAGTTTTTACATGATCATGTCCACCATAGTTTAACCTTCAGGGCATATGTTTGGGTTCTTATTTAAGAAAGCTCCTCCCTGAGGTCTCAAAGACATTTCCCTTCACCTTTTTGTCTCTGCTTTATGGCTTCACTTTTTACATCTAGGTATTAAATCCAACAGAACTTTGCCTTTTTACACAGTGTAAGGTAAGGATCCGACTCTATGCTTTCCATCTAGTGAAGCAGGTTTTGAGTTGTTGCTGCTAGCACAGCCATTTTTCACCCACTCATCTAGTGGGCCGCTGCTCCACTCTGTCCCTCCCACATCTGCCTGGAGCAATTTTGGGGACCTCTTGAAAACTCTGTCCATCTACTTTCTTTTTGCCAGGACCAGATTCTTTATTTTCCAGTTCTTTGTGGTGCAGCTTCATGAAAGGGGAAGCATCCTGCTCTCCCTCACTCTTCTTTTCGCAAGTTGCCATTGCTCTTCCTGGACCTTATTCATCTAGACGCACCTGAAAATCCATCCCCTGAGTTCCTTAAAATAAGAAAATAAACCATAACTAACTAATGAAATACTCTTTAAATAAGAAATAGTACACATAGAAGGCAAGATATGTGATATGCTTTTGAACCTGAGGATCAACTTCTAAATGTTACTATGATTTAAATTCCATTCCATGGACTTTTGGGTAGTCTGGAAAAAGCTTAGTAAATGCTCATTTCCAAAATGCTATGCCTTTGGAGGCCACTAATCCATGAAGTATGCTGCCATGGTAACAGTTACTGTTAGTACTTTTTATAGATTAAAGTGTTAAGCCCTGGAGTCTAGTCATATAAACGCATAAATATGAAGTACAGCATGGTACTCCATTTAATGCAAATATTTGATGGAAGAGAGTCACACTCAACTGACCAGAAGTGGAAAAAGTCTAGTACTTATAATTGACATGAACATGCATTCTTACCTGTAATATGGTAATGTAATATTTTCGTTAAAATTTGTTTATAAAATACAAGTTAACCCTTTATCCATTTGAATTTATCAATATTTACATAAATTATGAAGGAAAGGTGTATGTCTGTCAGAAGTTCACACACATCATTTTGTTTTGTATCCTGGTGCCAAATCCCTAGTTCTTATGGCTTTCAACAAATTTAGAAACCATGGTGCCTCCTCATCTAAGGAAGGAGATGTCCGTGAATCCCTGGGAGCTCATCGGTCTGGGTTTGGATATTTGCTCTGCTATTTATTGTGCAGCCTTGAACTTAAGGTTTCTCAGTGGTAAATTGGGGTTCATACTCAACTGTAAGTTGTAATCTTTGCACTTACAAAGATTATATGCATCTTCAGTAAGTAGCATCTGTGGCATAAAATGACTAGTTAATGATTTCAAGTCAATACTTATGACAGGAAGGAGGGGGTGGAATATTCCAAGCACTTATGTGCAAAAGAAATTCAATCTTTTGTGTGAATGATCCTTGTCGATGGGAGGCCTAGGAGATAGGGGAGGTGGGCACAGCTTCCACGCACAGAGGAGAGGACACAGGCAAAGCTCAGCCGGGCAGTGGGCCTGGGCAATGGACAATGGGCCTAGAGTGATGGGCATAAGCCATGGGGTTGCCAGAGTGTGCATCTGTTAGGGAGGGACAGTGGGTGGCAATGGGAAACCCTGGGGACAGGCTGAAGACTGTACGCCTTTTACAGAGGAAAGACCAGAAGTTTTTCAGAAGGATGATCTAGCAACCTAAAAGGTAAATGGAGATCAGAACTGCGTGTGACCCTGGTGTGAGGAGAGCAGAGCATGAATCTAGGCAAGAACGTGGAGAGGAAGAAGAACATGTGAAGTCCAAAGTCACAAACAGGAAGCCTCCTTGTGAGTTGTAGGTATTGTCTATGCTGGGAACAGAAGAGTGCAAGAAGCCAAGACTACCTCGAAATCTTTGGTCTCTTCTGATAAACAGCTGCTCAAAGGAACAACAATGATTGTAACAATATGTGGTTTGGATATGTGACATCTGTCTTCTTTTAAGAAAAAATTTGAAATGCATGTATGAATAGTATGTCATTTGACTCCCACAGGAGCTTTGTGAAAGAGAACAGGTAGATGTTACATCCTTGCTGAAAATAGAACGATCACTTCTAGGTAAATGACAACTGTAAAAAAAAGCAAATCAATTTTTAGGCCTTACTCTATCTCAAAAAATATTTAAGTGATGCTTTTCACATATGTGGTCCAACATCATGAGGTCATTTTCATCAGTCAGTGTTCTCGGAATTCAGAGGAATTAGTTAGAAAATGCACAACACCTAATGGGACCCATTAGATTTTCAAGGACAGACCTGCTGCTCATTAATGGTGCAGGTATCTGCGATAAAATTAAGAATACATATCCTGCACATGGCCACATGTAGGGGATGCTTCCTAATTCATGTCCCAGCTTCCCCTTTTTCTTGACCTTCTCCTATGGCTCAAATAACTGGGTTCTGGATGTTACACCCTTACCTCATGCTCACCATGCCTACAACTGAGTGCATCATCTGGGTTCTAGACGGTTCCATCTGCTGTCTTATTTTTGTCTGTGATATTTCTACTTTTCCAGGCCCCTAATGTGACAGGCAACTACTGACATGGTTCACAATGATCCCTATCACATGATATTCATGCCCTTAGATACTCTCCTCTCCTATGTGTATGGGCTGGACTCAGCGACTTGATTTCGATGAAGAAAAAAATACAGCAAAGGTGATGGGATATCACTTTTGAATTAGGCTATGAAAGACTATAGCTTCCATATTTTTCATGCAGCTTCTTCCTGACTCTTTCATCATGGCTGTCTGATAATGCAAGCCAGATTTGCATGCCAAGAAACCGATGGTGCCTCCAGCCAATTACCAGTGAAGAATGGAGACCCCCACCTTAACGTCTCTCAAGGGACGGAATCTTGCCAACAAGCATGTGATCGAGCTTAAAAGCGGATCCTTCTCCTACTAAACCTTCAAATATGACAACAGCACTATGCAACACCTCGGTTGTACTCCTGTAGGAAACCCTGAGCTTGATAGCCCAACTAAGCTGTATCCCGAAGTCTCTCCCACAGAAATGGAAGTAATATGTTCCCTAAGCCGCTAGGTTTGAGTGCAATTTGTTATGCACCAATACATAATGAATACACTGTTTCAACACGTTGGTCCTAGCCAATCACTATAAGGCTCCTAGTAATTCTCCCATCCTTTCCAAAGCTCTTAAATTTATGCTTTTCTACAGTTTTCGGGAAAGTAATGGGCTGCTTCAGGAGGAAGCAGTTTCTCAGTGTGAGCCTCCAGGCATCATTTCCCATGATGCTCCTCTACTATACCCTTGTTCCAGCTTTCTGCTGGAAGACAACACTTCCCTCACTCTTCTGCCTTAGACTTCCTGTGCTTCCAAGATTGGATGGGGTCCAGACTGTATTATTCTGTGTCCCTGACCTGGATTCCTATTCCAGAGCCTGACTGGTGCATTTCTTAGCTGATCTCATCAGCAAATTCTTTCAATGCAGCTGCATTCGATGGTCGGTTTGCAATGTTCTTGACATCCATTGCACCCATACAAATCAAAATACTCTTGTTAGCCCTGCAGAACTGTCCGATTTGGTCCCCCAAAACAGGAGACCAGGTTCTGACTTATCAAATCTTAGCCTTAGTTCATGGCTCCCTTACTGCCCTTCCTGAGTTTTGCATTTCCAGCTCCACTACCTCAAGTGGGCGTGAACAGTCCTTCAAAGGCCTGTGCCAAGTTATGAGCTCATCTTCCTGCCTTTCCAGGGGGTGTGAGACAGGACTTGCAGACATGCCAGGTCTTCAGGGGAAGATGCAAATGAGCTAGCTCCAAGTAGATTTGGCAATAGGCACCACCACTCAATGGCACAGTGGTGACTCATGAAAGCAGTGGGGAGTGGATGTGGTGGCTGAAAATCACTTCCCAGACCATCCTCAGCAATGATGAAGCTGGCTGTTGACCATCGTGCCAGTAAAATAAAGCAAAGGTGCCTTTTCCTGCTTTCCATCAGCTCTTGAGAACATGCTTGCCCAATCTCTTCTTCAACGTGACCCCTCTGCTTCCACTGCTGTCTCCTAGTACAGAATTCTTTACTTAAAAAAAATATGTGTTGGGTATATGAACCTCACAGACAAGACATGAAGCAAAAGAATCTGGATACAAAAACTAAACACTAGCTGGGTGTGATAACCGCAGATCCAGCACTCTGAAGGCTGAGATATTGGGATCACAAGCTTGAGCTCAGCCTGGGAGACTTAGTGACTTAGCAAGACCCCATCTCAAAATAAAAATTTTAAAAAGGGTTAGGGAAGTAGCTCAGTGGGAGGACTCTGAGCTCATTAACTGCACCACACACACACACACACACACACACACACACCCCACACACAGACACACACACACACACACACAGTGTAAATACTGTGTGCTTCATTTAGATGACATTTTAGAATAGGCAAAACTCACCTATGGTGAAAACAGTCATAATAGTTGGATGTGATGGGTGAGGGATTACCTGGAGTGAGACATGAAAGAACTTTGTGGAAATGCTCTATATATCCTGACAGACAGGGGTGTGGGTTACAGTTAAATTTGTTACCCTGCCATTATGGTATTTTGATAAATGTAAATTTTACCTCCATTAAAACTGCAGAAACATTTAATGATTGGGTGAGAGACAGAGGAGTGGTTGGAATGGCAGAAAAAGCAGGAATGACGGAGTAGCAGGCATTGTTGAAACTGGGAAGTACTACCTAGGGGCTGTTGAGACTATTCTGCTCACTTTGTATACATTTGAAATCTTCCAACATAAAAAAACAATGTATCAAATACATTCCACACTGGACCTTACGCTAATGATACAGCACAGGCAGGCAAGGTGCAGAGTATAGAGAGAAGTAAATTTACAATGGAATTTTTACTCACGAACACTAATTGCATTGAAGAGAAGAGAATGTGGAATAAATAGAATGAAGGACTGGCCATTTTTAATGCCTTGGATTTTCAGTGACTATGCAGTGTCAGCTCGGAGTTTACCATAGGTACTTGCACGCTTACATTGGTGAGGACGCTCCAGCAGCTGCTTGTGGTGGTGACATCCATGTTAGATGGAGTACCAGTGGTGCTGTGATTAAATGCAAGACGAAGGTGGCTCTGATCTGTCTTGTTCCTTCCCACCTCTGTCCTTTCACTTAGGCTGTTTCCGTGAATGCTTGTTTCTGTCCATTCCTCAAATTGTATGCAAAGTCTACTCATGCTTTAACAGCTCCATTCAAAGTGTGGACCCAAGCAGATGAAGACCATGCACCATGAGGTAAATCAACCCACTGCTTCTGTCATTGCGGGTGTCAGGTCAGGAGAAGAATGCCAGCAGAACATACTTTGCTAGGTGATGTGGTTGATTCACGTTCTGGTTCAAGCTTGATTTTCAGATCAGCAGCCAGACTTGTGACCCACACTAAGCAATGGTTTATGAGATTGACTCAGGGAGCACTGAGATCAATGAACCGGAATCACTGGTGTGGGGCCAGGCATCAGTGCATTATGAGGTTTCCAGCATCATTCCAATGTATAGCCTGGGCAAGAACCAATGACTTCTGAACTTCTTAGTCATTTCTCTTCGGAGCAGTTTCCTCTTCTTCTATTAGCTTATCCAATCTCTTCCACATTGCTGATGGCCAACCTGGTATGTAAGTATGTAGGGCCTTGTACGCATGTGTGTGTGTGTGTGTGTGTGTGTGTGCACGTGCGTGTGTATACTGGGAATTGAACCCATGGCTTTTGCACTGAGGTACATCTCCGGCCTTTTAAAATGTTTTTTTTGTTTTGAGTCAGGGTCTCATTAAACCCCTGTGTTGCCTCGTTCATCCTCACATCCACAGTGTTTCTGCCTCAGCTTCCCTGAGTGCTTGGCCTTGTACTCTTTTGAACAATTCGTAATTGGTTTCTTTATCTTGAATGTATGGATCAGTGTCCTTGAGGGTAGGGACCATTTATTTATTTGCATTCCCCACAACATTTGATACTGGCACTCAATAAGCGTATGCTCAAGACTTATTTAGAAAACAATGGGCTATTTCCTAACTGTAAATATTTAATATTTAGAAGTGGGGATAAATATTTCCTAGCTATAAATAATTATAAACTTAATAGGAAATGTTATGGGTTAGATATAGAAGGGTCCCAACAACCTCATGTGTGTGGAACGTGGTTGAATTATAGGGTGATATAGCTATGTGGGATGTAGTCCGGTCACTGGGTGTGGCCTGGAAGGGGACATCGTCCTCCTGGGCTCCTCCCTCTGTCCCTGCTTCCTGGCCATAGGACACAAGCAGCTTTCCTCTGGGGCAAGTCCCTGTGCCTTGCTGTTTCTGCCTTGTTGTTTGAGACTTAGACTGAAACTTTAAAAACTGTGAACTAAAATAAACTGCTCCTCCTCTATGTTGTCAGATATTTAGTCCCAGCAACAAGGAAAGTGACTAAAACAAGAATACGTTGATTTCTATTTCTATTTGTGTTTATAAATATGCCAAGAGGGCCAGGGATTTAGCTCAATGGTTCCTCCACCTGCCTCACAAGCTCAAGGTCCCGAGTTTGATCTCTAGTATCAAAGAAAGAAAGAAAGAAAAAGCTGAGAATTCCTTCTCATGGTACTAAACTGAATGATCAATTGTTGCTGTGATGTTTTCCTTTAGAAAGGAAATAGAAACACATGAATTAACTTAAACAACTTTTCAGTTGTTTAATTTAATATATTTTTGTCTGTACAATAAGCCCTCCATAGTTACCTGTCTTGATCCATAGATTCAACCAAACTTGGACTGGAAATATTAAAAGAAAAAATTGCAACTACACTGAACATATATAGTTTTTTGATGATCATTCCCTAAAGAAAACAGTATGACAGCCATTCACACAGCATTTACATTGCATTAGGTATTGTAAATCATCTAGAGTGTTTTAAAGTATACAGAAGGATGGTTGTAGGTTCTATGCATATGCGATCTCATTTTAAATATGAGACTTGAATGTCTGTGGCTTTTGGTATCTACAGGAGGCCCTGCAGCCATCTCTGACCTGAGGAAAATCACTCAGATCCTGGATTGGATGAAGGGCAACATTTGTTCTAATGAAGTTGCTAACAGCTGAACTGAGTTAGGCCTCAGCGAATCATCAGCCTTACCAGTTTATCAAACTGGTTTTGGTATTACAAACCAGCATTGGCAAGCCCTTCTGCATATATGTTTGGAACTTTTCTTCAATGAAAAGTGACAGAATTTAGCAGTGCAGAGTGAAATTGGTGTC
The DNA here is from genome assembly GCF_012274545.1 of Fukomys damarensis. Classification (NCBI taxonomy): domain Eukaryota; kingdom Metazoa; phylum Chordata; class Mammalia; order Rodentia; family Bathyergidae; genus Fukomys; species Fukomys damarensis. The sequence continues at coordinate 6,824,441 of NW_022900919.1, forward strand.
TAATGCTCTCTGGATTGAAATCATTGTGTTTCCTGGGTGACAGCCCAGTGCTAATGTCCATTAGAGAAGCTGCCAGGAATTGCAATGCTTGAACCACACTGATAAAGGTAAAATTCATCCTATCTACCAGAAGGGATGCAAGGCTTAGCAGTGAAAAAATTTTAAAGCCTAAGCCGAGACCACATGCATCCTGAAGAGTAGCACAGTCCTGAGTTTTGTTAATGTTACTTTGTCTTTTTGTTTAAGAAAAATCTGTGTTGTTGGCTGTGAAAAGTCTTGTTTGCGTTCCTTTACAATAACGCTTATCTTAAAGTTCAATGTGAAAGAAAATGAAGAATGAATATCACTTATCAGTAGCACACATTTTATTTAACCCACAGAACTTTACCTGAGAGACTTATTTTTTTATGAATCAAAGGCAGTTATTCCTTTTTACTGGGGTGATTTAGCAAATTAAAGTTGGGAAAAGAGTAGATAGTGCTAATAGGAATGGAAAGAATGTATTGAGTGATTTATTCCTTGTAAAAAAAAAAAAAGATCACTGCCAATGTCAAGTTTAAACAGTGTGGAATGTAATAACTACTGCATAGTACCATCTCGTGGTGGAATATCTCCACCCCTGTGTACGTGAGGATCGGGGTTTAGAGCCTAAAATTTGCAAATCCGGGTCAACAGCCTATTACACTACCATGCCTGTAAACTGTTCTTAGAAGGGAGAAAGAAGAAAGGTGTTTTCTATAAATCAAAATTTGTTTAGGAAGATAAAGTGAGTTGATATATGAAAGGCAATCTGAGTATGTACAGCTCATATGACATGATACAAAATTGTAAAATGTTCCTAGGATTTAGATATGTCTTATACAGAGTCACAGTAAATCGTGTTTTTAAATATTGAACAAGTACTATGGTTCCCTTTTTACATAATAATTTTAACAACTGGATCTGGGTACTACCATAAAATTCTGCGGAATGTTTTGCTTCTTTTTTTTTTACTCTGAAAATAGAAATTTTTCTATTTCTTCCAGTAGATGGACTCTGAAAAACAAATACTTTTGACGTGGTAGGTGTTGCTGGAAAACAATTATCTTTAATAAGATTTATGAAGGATGGAGAAAAGAATTTTTTAAAGAATAATTACTCCTATGACAATTTAGGGGCATAGTTGAGGGCATTATGGGTAATTTGGGCACATTTAGATCTAATTACAACTTATTTGTATCATAAACACATTTCCAAGCTTACAGCTGTAACTCTAATTTATAATATAAACAAGATTCAATTAAATATATATATATGTTCTTTTTTGCTTCAAATATTATTTTATGAAACTGACACTTATTTGTTTGGCCAGTAAAAACCTAACAATTCAACCGAGTAAACATCATTGCAACAGAAAAGGGTCTGAAGAGTAAATGTCAACATTTAGGCCTAAACTATTTTTTAAAATTCCTGTTTCTATTATTTCGTTTACTGAATTAATAGCTACTTAAAGAAAATCTTCATCTGCATTATGATGATATGATTTATATTATCTGGTGATAACATTTGTTGCATATGAGAGATATTTTCACAATTCAGTTTTAATTTCCACAAAGAGAAAACATGAGACACTCTTAAGGTGTTTGAATAGCGCGTGCTTGTGTCAGAGAGCAGCAAGGTCAAGACCAAAATGTTCCTCTGGTTTACTTTCATGTCTAATGCTTGTAAAGCTCCATAGTTTGTTCCCACAATCAATCTTTTCTACGTGAAAAAAAAGAAAAGAAGAAAAAGAAAAACAGAGATACAAAAAGAAGATAAGAAACTGTAACTGAGGGCTGGGGATTTGACTCAGTGGTTCCACCTCCTGCCTCACAAGCACTAAGGGCCTGAGTTCGAGCCCTGATACCAAAAAATAAAAATAAAAAAGAAAGAAACTATAATTGAAATTTCAGCACTCAAATTACCATTTAAAATATTTTCCCAAACTGGGTAGGGGGTCTGAGCAGTGTAGGTGCTGGACTAAATTGTTTACCCAAGTAGGTGTATTTTCTAAAACTAGAAAATTATTTTGCTGCTTGACCTTTTTTTTCACTTAGTAGTAAACTATGAATAGCTTTCCATTCTAGAAATACTTGTCGGAAATTATTTCATTTTCCATGTACATGTGTAGAATAATTTCCTCAGTTATTTCTGCCATGTTGGACTCTTAAATTACTCCCAGGGTTTCTATGTGCAATAAACCATGCTCAGATAAACATCCCTGTAGAAAAACCTTTGGAAATAGCTGCATTAATTTATTTCTTTTGAATAAATTCTCTCATTCAATCTTAATTTCCTTAAAAAGAAAAACATGGAAATGTTACTATTTAAATAGCAACTGCTTCTGCAAAAGAACATCAAGACAGTGTAGTTTTCATTTCTGAAATTACTCGGCTTCTCAGGCCCATTCGCAGTGGGGCAATTTGCAAAGAAATTAGCAAAAATTGCAAAGTCATTGAGGAGGCTCTAATCTGGAAGAAGAAGCATTCGTGGTACTTAATGCCAGATAAAATTTCCCTAACGAGATTTAAAATTCCTTGAGGACAAGCTTCATTTCTTCTATTTGTGTTATTTCCCAGCTCAGCCTGGAATGTTTTTGTTACAAGTGACAGATAGCCAGGCATGAAGGGAAGGTGTTGGTTTTATAACTGCAAGCACAGGTCCAGCTTCAGGCAGGTGTGCACTGCTGCTCCCACCCCATCACCTGGTCTTGGTGCTGCCCTTTGGCTCTCACTCTTTAGCTGCCTTTCTGTTACTTCCTTTTGGGTAGTCCTTCCTCGACAAAGGCAGGAGCTGCTGTCGTAGCTCTGGGCAAAACAGTTTCAGTTCAAGTTCAGCAGTCATTGAGGAACTCCTTTGGTGGAGCTATCATCTTCCCCAGGATGATATTCTTTGGATTCCATCCTGGGTCGAGATCATTCCATATTTGCTTCTGTGGTTTGCTTCCTCATTTTGGCAGAGCACCCCACCCCTCAGTCAGCATCCTAACAGAAGATGCCCTGGAGTAACATGTGTTGAGAATGTGTATGACCACAGTGTTTCTTCGGTTTACTCCTGTGCTCAATTAATAGTTTTGCCAATGTGAGAATGACTCCCAGTGTTAGTCTTATCCAGTCCTCCTCTCTTTCCTGGGTGTACAAGGGGACTGTGCTTCCAGCCCCTTTGTGATTAGGTGGTCTTGTGATGAGCGTGGCCGATGAGATGCTAGAAGCAGCACCTCTAGACTGGGGCTCCTGTAGGCTCTCTTCCCCTGCCATGGGAACTTTGGAGGTCATTTGTTTAACAGCAACATCTCCAGATGGAAAGACTATGGCTACCTGAGTACAGGATGGAGGAACCACCCGCCAACTTGCCTTTGCATGAGTAAGTGGTTAGCATGGTGCTCATCTACTGGACTGGGAGGTTTTCTTTCTTTCTTGCTTGCTTGCTTGCTTGCTTGGATCAACAGTAACATATCTCAGTGGAATAAATGTTTGTGAGGGGTACAATTCACATGCACATGATTCGAAACATTCCCAAGGGACACAAAGAAACCTCAGACAAATGGAAATCCATGCTTTTAGAAAGGGAGATTCATGACTAAACCAGTCTCTGTAGTGGAGTGTTAACTATAAAGATGATACTATCCCCGTTAGTATTCAGGCACGATTTTCTGTTTTTGGGGAGAACTAATCTAAAGTTAAAATGGAAAGGAAAATGCTGAAGAACAATAAAGTTGAGCTCTGATCTCACACCTGACTTCAGGATAAAGCCTAATTAATCGCTTATTTAAATGTAAAAACATGATACCATAAAATGTTAGAGTAAATAATGAGAACTGTTTAGAATCAAATACCAGGGAGGCCTTTCTTGATGTGACATAAAACCTATGAGGCACGAAAGAGAGATTGATAGGTTCAGATACCTAAAGATAGAGGGAAAGTTACATATAAAAGCCCTCGGTCTATAAGCAAAGTCAGAAGACAGTAAACTGGGAAAGTATTTGCAATCCAGATCACATCTAAAGAATAATTTTATTGCTATATGGCTTATTCCATTCGTGCGCTATAGCAGACACCTAAGAGTGGGTAGTTTAAAATGAATAGTAATTTATTGGCTCACAGATTGGAGGCTGAGAATGTCCCAGATTGAGGGGATATCATCTGGTAAGGAAAGTCTTGCTTCTATTTCCCATGGTAGAAGGCAGAAGGGTGAGAGAGGATGAGAGGGCGCTGAACTTGTCCTTTCAGAGCATACCAGTCCTATTCAGGAAGGTAGAGCTCAATTAAAGGAGCCATTTTTTAAAATACTGTTACAAAAAAAAAAATACTGTCACAACAACAATTAAATTTCAACGTGAATTTTGAAGGAGGCAAATATTCAACCCATAACACTACATAGAATTCCTAAAAATGTGTAAGGAAGAGGCCACTAACCTAACAGAAAATGTGCAAAGAATATGAACAGAGAGGAGGGGAAACAGGAATCTGATGTTCAATGATGTTCAATCTCATGATAAGCAATTTCACACTGAAACTACAACAGGGTATCATTTTCACCCATCAGACTGGCAAAGATTCCAAAGTGTGATAATACTCAGTAGTTGAGGATGCTGAGAAATAAGAACAATCATAAATTACTTGTGGGAGTATAAATTGGTGTAACCTTTAGAAAGTACAATTTGACAATATCTACAAAACTTTTGCATGCAAATATCTTTTGAACCAGCAATTTCTCTTTTAGGAATTGATCCATATTTATAGGCACGTGAAAGGTATATACGTGAGTATCTTTTTGGCAATACTACTTGTAACAGCAAAGACAAGAGATAAGCTAAATTTCACTGAACAAGAGATGGTTTACATCAATAACAGAAGAGCCACAGTGAAATATTCCATAACTATAAGGAAAAACGAAGAAGCTCTTCACAAACGACATGGATTCATCTTCGATGTATTTTACTGGTGAAAAAAGCAGGTGGACTATGTGCACAACGCAATGCTGCTATTTGTGGGCTTTTCAGAGGAAATTTTATTTAGCTTTTGCATGCAGAAAATATCTCTGGAATGAAGTACAAAAATCTGGAAATTGTGTCTGTTCACGGGGGGAACTGGATTACAACGCAATGCTGCTATTTGTGGGCTTTTCAGAGGAAATTTTATTTAGCTTTTGCATGCAGAAAATATCTCTGGAATGAAGTACAAAAATCTGGAAATTGTGTCTGTTCACGGGGAGGGAACTGGATAGGTGAGGGGTTAGGAAGGAGAATTTCTACTATTTGTACTGTGAATTCCTTGACTTTTGAGCCAAGTGAATATACTGGCTATTTGTAAAAGACGAAAATAATCCAGACATGGTGGTGCATGCCTATAATTCTGGCTACTGGGGAGGCTGAGGCAGAAGGATCACAAGTTTGAGGCCAGCCTGGGCAACTTAGTGAGACACTGCCGGGGATGTAGCCCAGTGGTAGCTAGAGAGCTTGCCCCGCATGTACAAGGCCCTGTGTGCAACCTGCAGTACTGAAAAAAATAGTTGACTTTACAAAGAAAATAGGAAGGGAACACTTTGGGCCCTGGCAACCTGTTTTCAGCATCACTGGTCAAGTACTCTCTGGAGCTGAGCAGTCAGTCCAGAGGTCACACATGTGAGAGGAGCCACTGTCCAGTCTCATCTGTTTTAGACACTATGTGAGTAGTGACAGTGTCCCTGTCAACCGTCTGCAGAAGTGTGGGTTTGTTTTCCTTTTACTCTGGTTACAGTTGGCAAATATGGTCTAGAGGACAGGCAGGGAAATGAAGAAACTCCTTTCTGATAACTTAGCATACGCTGAAAGAGCACAAGGACCAAAGACCCAGGATCTAGTCAAGGAGACAAGATGCAGGAGAGCAAGGGTGCACGCTGGTAAGTTACCAAGGGAAATTCTAAGGAAGCCAAAAGGTGAGAACCCAGACGGTTCTCACAGGCGACCTTAAGAGAGGACGGTGGGGTGCTGAGGAGGTGCAGAAGGAATAATAGGTGAGAAGTCAAGTCTGGCATGCACGGCAGCTCTGGACAGTGAATTGGGCCCCACAGGTGTGGGCTGCTATGTGCCTTTCCCCCTGCTCACTTCAGGGCTTTGCAAGGGTGCACGCTGGTAAGTTACCAAGGGAAATTCTAAGGAAGCCAAAAGGTGAGAACCCAGGCGGTTCTCACAGGCGACCTTAAGAGAGGACGGTGGGGTGCTGAGGAGGCGCAGAAGCAATAACAGGTGAGAAGTCAGTGAATTGGGCCCCACAGGTGTGGGCTGCTATGTGCCTTTCCCCCTGCTCACTTCAGGGCTGCCCGGGAATACCACCCAGGTTGGACTGGGCGCTGGAATTAAAAGGTGAATTTAAATTGTTCCTTGTCCCTCTGTATAGAGGTAGGGTGGCAGGTGAGGGCTAAGGAAAAAAGAGTAAGAAATGAATAGACTGATCCCTACCTGTTGATAAGTTTGAAAACAGCTGCCAGTGTAAGGGTGTATGGAAACAGTGCTGGTTGGAGGATAAGAGAGTTTTAAAATAAAATTTCCAGGGGCCAGGGATTTAGCTCAGTGGTTCCACTGCCTGCCTTGCAAGCTCAAGGACCTGAGTTCGATCCCCGGTACCCCCCCAAGAAAAATCAAAATAAAATTTCCAAGGACTCAATCAATCCAAAAAAGCTCTGTTCCAAGCATATATTAGACATATGTTGTTGCTGCTATAATGACCGTGCTCAGATTTGCTGAGTCAGTTGGTGATAGTTTGTTTCCTACCCACCATAGAGGCCCTGGTGGGCACAGGTAGGCTAAATGCCTACTCTTCCACCCTTAGGCGCAATAACCAGGCCAGCCACATCATCTGGACACACACCCTGTTGTTGAGATGTACCAGGTTTGTAACAGGGACTTAGACGCAAGCCTGCAGGTGCCTGATGGGTAAGAAAACTTATCTAAAGCATCTCTGCCTTCATTTTTTATCTGTCTCCTTCATTACCTGAAGACTCTGGGTCCAATCCTTACTCAGCTCTACACACAGGAATATTAATTACTCAACCTCTTCGTTTATTAGTCCTAAATTTACCTGGCCTATTTTACTCTCTTTCGTGATGAGGACACCAAGAAAAACTAAATTTTCAGGCACATCCTATTGCCAGGGTTTGCAACATCTAGTTGTAGAACTCCTGGAGCCCTACCTAGGAGTTTCCAGTCATTGTCCTACACCTGCAGTCACCTCTGATTCCAGGAAAAGCAGAGCCTCACAGACCACCCCATGATGAGGTCAGGGCCCACCAAGAAGGAGCAATTACCCCATGGTGGGGAAACGAGCCACTGTCTCATTCTGAGGACTTCCCTGAAGCAATGATGGCTCTCCTAGAATCTGTGGAACCAGGCTCAGCCAGACCACAGCTTGACCAGGATCATCTCGGGGCCAGCTATGCAAATCCCCAACTCTTGTCATTGTTCCCCTTTTCTATAAAACCCCAAGATATCCGTCAGCCCCTGCACGTGGATCTGAAGCTCTTTATCTATTCTCCCAGCATAGCCGTGCGAGTTAAAATTCCCTTCCTTCCCTTCACCACTGTTATCTTCTTGTTTGGTGTTTGGGGACAAATGGCCAGGCCTGATGTGGGAATGGAACCCTGGGCAGTGGTTTTTGCTCTAAAACTCTAGTAATGGGTAGCCAGAGGCCATGGGTCCTGGAGCGAGTCACTTCATCTTTGGAGCCTGTTTCCAAATGAGCAGTTTTGGGATAATTTTACACTGTGATGCTGGGGAGATAAGGATAAGGGCTGGAAAACCCTGGTGAACTGTGTGGAGCTATCAGTGCAGTGAGAAAGTCTCAGTACTCCAGGGAATCATCTGGACCAAACTTTGTTTATTAGCAGACACCAGAGGGTCAGTTAAAGGAGTGGGAAATTTTAGATATAAAGCAAGAGCACCATTTCTTTCCACTTGTTTCAGACAGTTCCCTTTTCCATGCATTAGGTTTTTTAAGTAGAAGCGCCATGTAGGCTTGACTTCTCCCTGAGTGCAACAGCTCTGTCCAGATGTGGCCTCTTCCTGTGTCACCAGCTACCACCTGACTGTCCACAGGACTGCTATTGCTGGCTTCTTATTGGTGCATCTTATCTCTTGGATACTGTTACCTTGGTGAATTACCTGGTGTGTGGGTAGGGACAGAAGCCTCTTCCATTTATCCTCTGACAAATCTTAAAATCACTTATAGCTTTCTTTCTCTGTTTTTAATCCCTAATATGTCCCTATAAGCCCATAAAGTTGTCATTGTTTTGGCAACTTAATTAGCAGAAAAAGGTGGAAAAGAATTGGCTTCTACGTCCCATTTAACTCCGTTGTCCCCAGTCCTTTAGGGGAAAGTAGCAAAAAATCACAAAACAGGCACTGTATCTTTTCTGCAATCCAGCTGCTGAGTGGAAAGGATTAATGTTGAAGGATGTGATTCCGGCCTGGCTTTTGCGACATGTCGCGGGGTAGAGGTCATATTCCATTCGCCTTGGTTCTCCAGCGGTGAGCTGGGAGGGTGGGGGGAGAGCGTGTTGCCACCCTGAGCGCCTGGAATGGGACTCAATAGGGCAGACAGCAAATGTGTGAACAGTTGAATGTCCACAGCCAGAGAAAACAAAGTTGATTTAGTTGTTAGTGTGACAAAACCCTCTAAAAATCACAACCAAGCATTCCTGAGCCATTCGCTAGTGCACAACCCTGACAGGACATTCTCCTCTGGGGTGGTTATCAATATTATCTCTTATCTTGAGATGTATTTAAGGGGGTGACCACCTAGCAATTAATCCTACTATCCTGTCATCAGGGTGATAAAAGAACTTAATGAGGTCCATTTTTCAGAGGACATCATCTAACATGAGTACGAGATGCTTGTGGCAATTATAATTTTAGATCGAAGTTTCGCTGATGCAGAAAAGTGAACATGCTGCAGGTTGTTTTGGTAAACAAAACAGTGCTTACTTGCGCATTATACACACCGTAGTTTAATCTCATAGTCTTGAGTATCGAAGTAATAGGTAGGGTAATTTTAACTACAGAGGACACCCGAAATTCGCAGGGGTTTTCATTCTTTGAGCATCCGTGAATTGTAAAAAACCACGACTTTCAGATTTTGGTCCAAAAAAGCCCATAAATGCCCATTTTTATAGTTTAAACCCTATGTCTCCCACAGTTAAATAATTTAATAAAATACTGTATTAATAAAGCCTTAGAAGGTGCAGGACATTTGGGCGGCATCTTAGGAGTCTTAAGGCTTCGGGAAGAATAAAATCTAGAACACCCAGATAGATACTCGCCAGGCGGAAACGCTAGCGCATTTGTCAGAGATGCAGTATAGGGCAGCAGCCAATCAGCAGCAAGGAGAACTGAATTACGCTCTCGGATTGGCTACTTGCAAACTTCCCGCCTCCCCCCTCAAAAAAACAATTGCGGTGGAAATTTGAAGTTTCCCTGAAATTGCTGGGGTTTCCGAACAATTATTAGTTAGGTTCTAAGGAAAAATCTGGGAAGAATTGAGTCCACAAATTCTGAACCACGACTTTCACAGGGGTATAGTGTATGCGTGCGTGGGTGCGCGCGCGCGTGTGTGTGTGTGTGTGTGAATATGTGGGAATGAGGATTGAATTCAGGGCCTGCAGACTGAGCTATATTCCAGCCTTTTTTATTTTTCGTTTTCAGACAGGATCTCACTAAGTAGGTTTCCCAGGCTGGGCTCAAACTTCTGGTTCTCCTTTCTCAGCTTCCAAGAGTGCTAGGATTGCAAGGATGTGCGCAGGAGCATGTTTTAAATACTTCTTGTGAGTGTGGTTGTAAATCATAGCAGGACACAGTACGGAGCACGCAGGGAAGTACAAAGTCATTTTTTGTTTGTTTGTTTGTTTGCATAAACAGTGAACTCAGAGGGAGTAGATAAAAAGATTAAACCAGTGTAGATAGAAGGTCAAGTTATGGCCCCAGCAGGACAAGTTCTCCACGTGGTCTTCAGCGGGGTTGGGGAATTTCTGTTTAGAATTATTGGCCATAAAATGGAAGTGAAGTCAGAGAGAAGATACTGATACACATGGGCAGAAAGAGAAGAATGGACCACGGGTGCCCAATGCGAGCATAGGTCATGGCTGTGGAGGGAAGAATCAGCTTTGGGATGCAGGCAGCACTGGCTCTGACAGTTCATTGACAGATGGAAGTGCGGGAATATCCTTAGCTTAACGTTAAACTCAGAAGGGGAAACAGCTCTGGGACTTAGGTTGAGGACAGGAGATAAGAGAAATGGGCGGTCTCTACTCCTAGGCGTGCCAGAGCACATCTTAACCCACAGGCAGCTGTACCAACGAGGACTCTGATGGGAAAGCTGGCAGCAGACAAGGGCCTTGGAAGTGCGAGGGTTCTAACCCTCTCCAGTCGCAAGAAGAACAAAAGCCTTAGAAACTTAAAGAAAGAAAGGGGCTACTTTAGATCCCAGATTTCTACTTCCTTGAGGCTCAACATAAAAACTATGATTTGAGTACAGTTTTTCCCATCTGCATTCAGAAACAGTACCAATGGGGTGGATATTTACCATGTATGACAGAGAGAGACGAGGGAGGGAGAGAGACGGGGTCGGGCGGGGGAGAGGCAGAGGCAGACAAAGAGAATCTAAGGTGCAGAGATAGGTAGGCTATATCAAGGAGTAACATGCAAGATAAGGTCTGTGTCCAAGACAGAAAGTCAAAATCTAGGCAGATCCAGTGCAACTGTCGTTTCAGCACCTGTTTCTCAGAATCCCGAGGCGGTGTAGGCCCCGGCAAAATGAGGATGTGCAGCTCGTAGTGGGATGAACTTAGTGAGCAGGGCTGCAGTTCATGGGGAAGACCACTGTTGTCTTAGGGTCCAAATAATGTGGAGCTAAGTGGGGGGGTGCAGAGAGCATGCTGCTCAGTCAGTCACTCCGGGCATGCCTTGAGTGCCAGTGACATGCCAAGCACAGGAGTAGTTTGGGGCACATAAAGCCACGCATGGGTCAGAAGAGGCTGCTGTGCGTGTTTTTGTGCATTTAAACCTCATAACAACTTTATGAGGCAGGGACTGTTCCTTATCTGCACTCACTGCATGAGAACATATGAGGCACAGAAAGATTAAACAGCTTGCCCAAGGCTACACAGTGCATGTGATGCTTAATATTATGTGTCAAGTTGGCTGGGCTATGGTGCCCCATTGCTTATTCAAACTGCAGTCTAGATGTTGCTGTGAAAGTACTTTTCAGATGCAATCAATATTTAAACCAGGAGATTGCGAGTAAAGCAGCTTGCTCACCTTCTGTACAGTAGATGAGCCTCGCCCAATCAGGCAGGGCCTTTGAAAACAAAGACAGAGATTTCCTGCAAAGAGGGAATTCTCTTCAAATCTGCCACATAGAAACTCTGCCTGAGTTCCCAGCCTGCTGCCCTGGGGAATGCAAATTTTAGACTGCAACTGCAAGTCTGACCCAAATTTTCAGCCTCTCGGGTTTCCTGACAAATTCTGGACTTGCCAACAACCACAATCATGTCACCCAGTTTCTTACATAAATCTCTACCTCTCTTTCTATATATGCATGTATGTACATATGTATTCTATTTACAAACACAGTTCTGTCCCTCCTTACTGAAAACAAAAAGTTGCAGGGAAAAAGAAATTGAAATCACTGTTTTAACAAACCCCAGAGGTACCTGAAGTCCAGAATCTCCTACTAAGATGGGCTTTGAGTGATGAGGGCCAGACCCCAGCTCCTGGACAGAGATGACATAAAGTCCTGCTCGGATGGAGGGAGACTGCTGAGCCACCAACACAGCCTCAGCCAGAGAAAGCTCTTGTCCCTGCAGGGAACTCAGGCCTACCCAGGTAGGCTGAGGAACCTCTGAAAACTTTGTGCAAGGTACACGGTTCTCTGTCCAGTGAGACAAAGGGCAGAAAGCAGGATATGTACCTAGAGAGTAAAGAAATTGTGACAGTGGGAGCTCCAAGTACATATTTATAAAAAGCCCTCTGAAAAGTAAGGTTAATTACACATACCGTTTAAACTAAATGTTGGCTTCTTCATGGGGGGGGGACCGGGGATCGAAGTTGGGCCCTTGCACTTGTGAGGCAGGCAGCAGAACCTCTAAGCAAAACCCCTGGCCCTCGCTTTTCTATAATATTTTTTGATTGTCATATCTTTGATTGTTATGAGCTATAAACAAAGAAAACTGATGGCTACCACATCAACCATTGACACCCCATTTCATGCTTTTCAAGGTGGAAAGTACATTGAATGAAATAGGCATCCTTTTAATGGTTGCTTTGAGTTCTCATTTTAGGCAAGTCCTTCATATCAGAAAGTCTGTATCTGTGTAATATATCTAGATGTCCCCCCCAAACCCCTGTGCTCATATGCGGGGCTTTGGGTAGATGACTGGATCATGGGTGTGTGATACTGGATTAGTCCACTGATTTGTTTAGTTCTGGGTGTGCATGATGGACTTACTGAAGAGGAAAGACCCACCCTGAGTGTGAGTGGCACTAACCAATAGGCTTGTAGCCTGGATGGAATAAAATGGAAAAGAAGGAGGAAGTCTCACTGCCTCCTGCTTGCTGCGCCATGAACTGTTTCTCCTCTGCCATGCTGTCCTGCCTTCAAGACAGATGACTACAGACTGAAACTTCTACAAACTGTGAGCTAAAATAAACTGTTCCTCCTTTAATTTGTGAGTGTTGGGTATTTTGTCCCAGCAATGAGAAAGTAACTAAGACAACCTGACATAAAATCTTATCACAGTTCGTGTTTTATTCTTGTCCATGAAACATGAAATTTTGGAGCCAGAAGGACAGATGAAAGCCATATATATGTATTGAACTATTCCAGAATGTTCTACAAGGAATTAAGGGTGTTGTGTTTTTTGAGGGAGAGGAATTAACACACATTTTAGGGGATCATTGCTCATTTGTAGTTCCTATTCAGATTTTAAAATTTTACTCCTCCAATGCATAGTTATGTGGGCCCCTCTGAATGAGAACTATCGTCCTGTTTTGGGTTCCAACAAAGAGCAAAACCTAAGGACAGTCAGCGGCCACACACTTCAACAGCATCAACATCCTACAGTCAAATGATAATTTCTGAGTACCATTCCTGTACTGTGGAACAACCAAGAAATCACACAATGGCTGGGCACATCTTGGAAAACATGGGCGCTACTGAAAAACTACTTGTAAGTAGCTAAAGGACACAGTGAAATAAACATGAGAGGAGGAGGAAAATAAAAACTAAGAATATTAACATACTTGTTTAATAATTGATGACATTGTTCTTGATCTTCAGTGTCAAGGGCGTTGCTAGGATCCCACTGAGCTCCAACCCTTGCTTTTTCGTTGGCCGTGGATGCATCTTGTAAGATCCTATGGGTTTGTTCTGCATTAGAACATAAATGAGTATCACATCTCTGGTAAGAGTGTAAGCTTTCCTACTCCTGCTGTCTTTCTTCTCTCACCTTATAACATATTGCTGGAGATTTAGCTATTCTAAATTAAATATAAAATGATAAATGTTACTCTTCACGTTTTTCAAAAGAAACCTCCGTTAGCTCATTGAAAAATGAATAATTATCAATTGTTGAAAATAATTTCTTGTTTTGGCTAAGAATAAAGTGACCATTTTGCAAGTGTACATGATGGTGCTTTTTGGGTAAAAAGATTTGGGAGAAAATATTCATTTCCTTTGCAGATTTAAAATTGGGTTTCATTGAGCCAAGGGTAGAAGGAAAGGGAGGCAACAAAATCCAATTTGAATGTGGCTTCTTCCTCTGTCACTGATGGCCAGTGTCCATGCCTTTCCCCCTTGGGGTTGGTCTGGGAGTTGCAGTCTTGGGGAGATCCTGCTGAGTTTGTAAACTCACAAGTGGGAGTTATTCTCTACCAGCCCAGAAACTGACCATGATTTCTGCCTTAGCTAGGGCAGCACCTTTGCCCCTAAGTCTCTGCCACACCAACCACCAGTCATAAGAAGCAATGGCTCCCCGCAAAGACTGATAGTACCTCAGTTAACTTTAGCACTCCAAGCCAGCCCCACCACCTTCCTCACTTACCCTTCTCTGCCCACACTCACACTGGAATGCTATCTCCTCAGTGTCCTGGGAGGCAGGCCCCATCCTTCCATCCATACGCGCAGTGCCAGCCCCATTGCAGACAGGTGGCTGGCCCATGAGCCATACCAAATCCCATGACTGTGGAAAGGGCTCACCCCAAGAATGGGAAAGATTGTTTGGAGCTGATCTCCCTGAGTGACCCTCACGTGTTCACACTTAAATTGTCCTTTCAGTTCCGTAACCTTGTGTCTCCTAATGGGACAGGGATGGGAACGAAAGAAATGCATTGGCTACCTTACGGAGTGGGAACTGCTGTGAAGATAAAGCTTTCCCCCCTTGGTGTGGTGGCTTTTCCCCTGTGATCAGGGGTGTTGGGCAGCCTGCTCCTCTCGTCTCTCTTGGCACCAAATAATCTGTCTTAATAGCCAGTGTCCACATAGAGCACTAAAATGTGGGCATAATGTGAGAAGACAGCATAGAACTTCTGGATGCCACGAACAGCACTAGCTGGTCAAACAAAATGCCATATCCCTTTCTCCACCCACTATGTGTATGAGCTGGGTATTGAACCCAGGGCCTTGTGCACGCTAAGCACGTACCCTACCACTGAGCCACATTCCCAACCCATCGCCTCCAACTTTATGCTGAATAGATCATTTTGCCTTCCTTGCAGCCAAACTCCTGTCTTGAACCTTTCTCACTGTGTTACCCTAGGATGCATTTGTTGAATAATTTGTATCTTTATGATGGCAGCTGGCGGGTGTTTGTATTGTGGGAATTGCAAGACCTCCTTGGTTTATATGATATGACCTGAGTCTAGTCCCGCACAGAGGGAGGGAGTGGGTTTCCTCCTGAAGTGGAGGTCATTGCAGCCCATCAGGAAGCAGCCCCTCCAGCTTGCCCCAAAGGGTGGGAACCACAGAGTGATGGATCCTCCAAGCCCAGAGACACCTAAGCCTTTGCACAGAACCTGCGGAATAGCCTGGAATCTCCATCTAATCACTTACACAAATTAGTGCAAAACTCTCAAGTATGACCACTAATATGATATTCAGGAAGCAAATGAAAGTGAAGGTTTTATTTTATTTTATTATTTGAAGGAGTGGCCAACTTTACTTGGGAAAGTAAAAGTGAAGAGTGGGGGAGAAACTGGCTCTGCAGGGTGTAAGCTTGGGCTGAGGAAAAGAGGAAGAAGCAAGATAAGAGAACACCCTGGAGAAAGCCAGGTGGGCTACCATGAGGAAAAGTCATGATGGCCAAGTGTGAACATTTTAGGACTTTATTTTTCAAAACTAATCTTAAAAATGATCTCTCCAATCAAATTGTGATCATATCTTTGCTATTATATTTCTTTTTACACCTTTTAAAAATTTTCAAATCATTTTAGACTCACATAGAAATTGCAAAAATAGTGGAGAAGTCCCTGGGTAATAATATCTTATATAATCTCGCACAGTGATCGAAACCAGGAAATCAGTACTGGCACCATGCGAAACTACAGATGGTATTCACTTTGCCCTGGTTTTTATAGGCATTCATTTTTTTATGGTGGTCGTATAGTTCTACAAAATTCTATCATGTATACAGATTCATGTAACCACAAGCAGATTACTTTTGTTTCAAATACAATATTTTTATTTTTATTTAATAAGATTTTATATGCAGGAAAAATAGAAAATAAAATAATAGATATCCATGTTTCCAACTCCAGTTTTAAGAAATGTTAATGTTTGGAAACATAGCCCTCAGAATTTTTTTAAAGAATTAAAATATTAAAGAGGGTCGGGGATTTAGCTCAGCAGTTCGGTGGCCTGCCTTGCAAGCACAAGGACCCAAGTTCGATCCCCGGTACCAAAAAAATAAATAAATAAAATAAAATATTAAAGAAACATAAAAACTCAGTTAATCCATTTTCCTCTCCCTCTTCATCAGTCAAAGTCGCCTTCTTTTCAAAGTAAGTAAACAAACAAGCAAAACTTACCCTACGATTGTCCGTTACCTAAAAGTTAAATGGTGATAGCAATAGATATTCTCCTGGCTTTTATTTATCAGCATCATAAGTTACATTGTAAAAAATATTTATCAATTACTTAATGTATAGTAAGTATTTAATAAGAATAAAGTACTTTACAGTAAAGAAATAAAGGATTGTATTGATCTTGGTTACTATTTGTGTATGATGCACAATAGATAGCCACTGTTGGATTGAATTAATAAATGAACAGAAGAAAAAATACTTCTCTGAAGTATACACGTATGTTACATTACAGCCTCAGGTAATATAAGAATCCATTACTAAATGTTCATTTTCACTGACTTGATTTTTTTCAGTGGATTGATGATTCTACTGATTGTGATAGAGGGGGGTCAGAGAATTTACAATAAACTTATTTCATGACAACTATCCTAAAAGCCAAGGACAATTTTCCCACTGAGACAGATCTTAAAATAAATGTGACTGTAATAAAACTGGGACCCTTGTGGTTTGGTCCTGGAGAAGTGTTAAAGGTAAATGAAAACCACCAACAAGATACTATTTCAAAATACAGTGGATCCTTGACTTACAAACTCAATTTGTTCACAAGGGCTAGTTGTAACTCAGGTTGGTCAGTTGAAGGCTCAGGCTCTATCCGGCTTTCAAAGTCTCTCTCCTCTATACAGGCAGATCTCAGTGTCCTTAGGGAGATGCAGGCCCAGGATTTCTCAGTGAACCCCACACAGGAGAGGACGTTGTCATGTTCCTTCCAGAACTCTTCAAAGGTTAAATCTGTATCTGAGACCATCTGGAAGCATAAGTGGCTGGCATTTGGGTTGCAACTCAAGATTTTGTTCATAAGCTAAAACTAAAATTCCAGTTTTAACCCAAGTTGTTCATATGTCAGGCTGTTTGTAACTCAAGGGTCCACTGTGATTCAATTCCTTTTCTTGAATTTTCAGAAATATGAATGGGTTCAACTCCTTTTCACAAATCTGAATGGTGCATTATTGCATCATTCCTTTTTATGGCAGAATAATATCCATTTATGTAGACATGCCATGTTTTATTTATCCACCCATCAACTGATGAACACTTGACTTGTGCCTGCTTTTTGGCTATCATGCATAATGCTGCTATTGCATTCTTACATGGGTCTTTCTGGCACGTATTTTCCTCTCTCTTGGATATATACCTAGCAGGGGTATTGCTGGGCTGTATGGTAACACTTTGAACATGATCATTTTTGTCTTTATCAGTGGGATGAAAGCACAGTTCAACCTTCTGTGACCTACAGATATTTTATGCATTGCACTTAAAAATCCTCATTAAAACAAGATAGAAAGCTTTGCATTAGATGCTTAGAAATCATCTCTCAGGTGGGGCCAGGAGTCTTTTGAGGTTTTCTTTGACATTACAGACATTTACTTCTTCATGAGATTTTTAGAGAGAAGCACCGGATGCTTTTAGTAAGGTAAAATTCAATGCTGTGTAGTAACACAGCGTGACTAGGGTGCCTGATGTCTTGTTTAGGGCATCATTAAACTTAATACTTTTCAGAGCAAACTATATTCTTACCTTGGTAATAAAGAAACACGGAGGTGAGCAGGTAAGGGCTTAACGCCTCCAGATGAGAGCAGAAAGCACAGAAAGCACTTGGGCCCTTGGAAAAAAGCTTCAGGAAAAAACACTCCACTCTCTTTGGATAACAGTGCCACGAAAGGATCTCTCTGTACTCCTTCAGGGAGAACACACCATCATACACCAAGCAGGGAAGCACCCGGCCCAGGCTGAATTCCTTCAGGATCCACTCATTATATTTCATCAGGATTTCCGAGAGCCGCTGGCTCCTCTTCTCCTTTTCTCTCTGTGTCCTTGTCTCACAGGAGTAAAACCAAGACCTGGCTCCTGTCTCCAACATTGTGGACTGTGGAGAGCTGGGGGAATGTCTCCCTCCTGGCCCTTGCCACTCCGTGGCCTCTGCAGGCAATGCCCACCCCACACGGACACCTGGCAGCACAGGCACAGCTCCGTCTAGACTTATTACAGGCCTGCAGGGGGAAGGAAGGCATCGGATTAAACCCGAGTAGAAATGTGCTGGCTATCTTGGCCAAGAGGATTGCATTGTGTTAATTAACCCCTTGTGGCAGCAAACTTAGCCTGGCTGACTCAATTCAAATTCTTTCTGCATCTCCAAATAATCATTTCCCTATCCTCCCACCCTCAAATGATTATTTACAGCACCATGAATACACCATGCTCACAGTCCACACTGAATGGTCCCATCACAGGGTGGGAACCTTACCAGGAATGCCGCTGCTCACCTCTCCCCGGACTTCCCACCGCTTGGGTTTAGAGACGGACACCTCACCGCAGTAAGGACACAGCAAAGGGAAGGAGCCACAGGCACTTGTTCATGACAGTGGCTCTGTTTTGGTAGCCTGCCTGCTGCCTGCTATGTCTTAGCATAGTGCAGTCCCTAAAGAAAAAAGGAACTGAAACTTCAAAGATTCTTGGTTAAATAATACAGTCCTGTAAGTGAGGCCTCTCCTCTGATCCAAGCCTGGTATCCACTTAATGGACCCCGCTTAGAAGAAGGGATTATTGCTGGCCCAGGGGAGGCTGTTGCCACACGCAGTGCCTCACTGCAGATTGTGTAGCTATAATGCGATTGCTCAAAGCCAGCCCCACGTTTACACCTTCCTGGAGCTGCTCAGGACCAGGACGTCCCATCTCTGCAGGTGGCCGGTTCTTTCTTGAGTACACATTCTCTCCCTTTTCTCTGCACTTGCTGATGAGGAGTGAAATACGGCAGCAGGGTCCTTCTTCCCCTCACATCTCATGCGTCTTCTCTCCAAAAGTCACCTCAAGCAGGCAATAAGTAGTGATGTAAAGGATCGCCAGTGTTTCTGCCTTTTTTCTAGTTATGAAACTGGTGACAAATCTGTAACTATTGTAATACTCTTGCCAGTTTGGATGATAAAAGAAAGTAGATTTTTTTCAATAGCTTTTGTGTTTTCAAATCGAAACACCTGTTAGTGATCTGGTAGCAACTACAAGAAAAGATTTTTTTCCCGGTTTTGCTTCTGATCTTGTGTGTGAAATAACTCTGGAAAATAACTTGATGTCACTCCACTCCACTGTATTAACCATGTGGTTCTGATGCTTTGATATTTTTGGAGCCTCGCTGACCCCAGAGACTGCCCTTCCCAGAGCTAGCCAATCCCTGGAGAGAGTAAAGAATTCTCTGGAAAACTTGCTTTTCCTATGCAAACCAGCCGATCCAAAGGGACACCCCAACCATCTCCTTGATTAGGCACAGGTTTTGGGCCACTGCCCACCTACACCTGTGATCCCAGGGCCCAGCACCAGGTCAGGGGAGACAGCGCCTATGCCCAGAGTTTACTGACTGAAATTACTCAAACAGGCCGGTCCTCATTAACCCACTTACCCTGCTTCACCTGCCCCTTTCCACAGAAACAACAAAAAAGCTCCTGTCCACACTTCCTTCTCGAGCCCCTGCTTCCTGAGCAACCGCCACTCCCTCCTGGTGAGAAGCGAGTAATGAACTCTTTCCGTGGGTGCTGAGCTGAGCTGTGGGCCCTGCCATGCCTGTATAACGATGACACCTTCATTTGCAGACCCCTACTGGAGCTCCGCGATGGGGCTGGGCTGTGAAACACCATGAAGCCCTCTGAGCTCCATGAAGACCTAGGGCAGAGGCAGCCAGACTCTGCTGCACCTTAGCGCTACCGACTTCCCTAAATCGGTCCCTCGTGGAAACTTCTGAGAGAAAGAACGCCATCTTGTGGTATTTTGTGGTCTTTTAGGCCATTTTTTTTTTCTTTAAAAAAATTCTAAATTTTAGGCCTGCAGCTAAGTTGAGGAGAAGATTTCCCATAGACCCCTGCCCTGCAAATGCACAACCTCCCCTATGATCCCATCCCTCGCCAAAGTGGTCTGTTACAGTGGTGGATCTAACATTGCTACACCATTGTCAGCCGGAATCCCTGGGCTGCATTAGCGTTCACTCTTGGTATCGTACATTCTCTGGGTTTGAAAATGTATAGGGTCACATATCCACCATTAGTATCAGACTAGTTTCACCACCCTAAAAGTCCTCTGTACTCTCTCCATTCACTCTTCCTTTCTCAAGCCCCTGGCAATTACTGACCTTTTAACTGCCTCTGTGCTTTATTTATTTGTTTACTTGCTTATTCTTATTACTTATTTTTGTAGTCATATCTACTCTGGTATTTATTTGACTCCCCATTTTGTGCTGGGTACATGATCAACCTTCCTACTTCAGAGAAAAGGTGCAGGTAAGGGGTAGAAAAAAACTAATTAAGTGGGCAAATATATAAAACAATTACAGTATAGGTGGAAAAGATCCTGAGAGAGACTGGGGGCAAGGCTGGCTCATACAGAGAGCAGAGGGGGCACAAAAACTAAGACATCTGGGATGAAAAGAAACGGACAGAAGATACTAAGTAGGGACTCAGAGCGTGTAAAATCCCAGAGGCAGGAAAGAGGAGCGCGTACTGGAGGATCTGAGAGCTCCATGAACGAGCACAAGGGTCTCAGGGTGTGGAGGTTGTGAGGTAATATTAGACCAGCAGGAGCTCAGTCCTGCTGGCCTGGCAGGTCCTGACAAGAAAGTGAGATTGTAGTCCATTTGGTGTAGAAAGCTCCTGAAGGCTTTGCCCTGGGGAACAACATAATCTGATAGGTATTTTTGAAAGCCTACATTCGAAGCTAGCATTTTAGTCATTGCTTTAACATTTATTCTCTTTTCCTCTACAGCTTTTTTCCTGAACCATTTGGGAAGAAGTTACATATATTATGATTAAATTCTTCAGCTTGTTTTTATGAAGTTTATTTTCTTATACAGCCTTTGAGCAATTATCAGCATCATCCCTTTACATCAACACGGTGCTTTTACGTAAAAAATCATCCACATTCCAGTTTTGTCGGCTGATCTAGTAAGGCCTTTTCTAGCATTTTTTACACCATTAGGATCAAATGTAGAATCAAGTATTGTACTTGTCATGGTTCTTTAGCTTTTGTTGTTATCTTTAATCTGCAACATTTCTACAGATTTCGTATTTTATCATAACATTTTTGAAGAATACGGTTTCTCCTCTGAGCTATTTTTTGAAGTATCTGCATCTGTATTTGTATGAAATTTCTTTGTGAATAGATTGGGGTTATGCATTCTAGGTGTGAGTTCTGTACAGTAAATGAATAGCACATCTGGAGGTCCAGGATCCCACCGGTTGTTCATAGACAATACTAATTTTGATCACTCGGTCACAGTGTTGCCTGTTTTCTCCCTTGAAGCTAAGTTACAGTCTGCAGGCAGATATTTTCTTAACCATGCAAGTTTCTGGCTGTTTTTCAACACAGTCCCCTAGGTTGAACAAGGTAATCCTCGTCTAATTTGGCCTTTAGTCTGAACCTCTGCACTTGCCATCTAGTCATTGGCATTAAACGATAAGCTGAGCTCTTGCTTCTCTCCTTTTTCCATCTATTATTGGTATCAGTTCATGAACTCCTGTGTTTTTCGATGGTTATAATTTATTTCTATAGTTATTTTTAGTGTTCAAATGGTGCCAGCCTGGCCAGTGAGAACACCTTCAAAGTGGCTCCTGTGTCCTGTGATGTTATCATATTTACGGGGAGCCCTTCCTTAATTTCCAGCGAAACAATCCGTGGCAGGCTTGTCTTGGCACGTGCTCCAGCCCTGGGATAGCCCTTTCTCCCACAAGTCCTGGTTCCTTTAGTAAGGAAAGACACTAGGGATCCAGACTGTGATGCTAGGGTCCTTCTTGCTCCTAGATCTTTGCTCTCAACCCTCTCAGCGTGTAGCACTAGGGAATATATGCATGTGAACACACACATATATATGCACACGTATACAAATATGTGAATGTAAACAAGCCCATTCACATGCATTTCATAAATCATGACTTTATACTGATCCCTTTAATTCTAAACTATTCCCTCTCCACAGAGTATTTCTTGTTTTGCCCGATTGTATCTTTCTTCTACAGTGAGGATCATAGATCCAATGTCAACCCATTTGCTCTTGTTCGTTCATACAGCAGCACTTCAAGATTGTTTTCCAAACACTTTCTCCCTTACCTGGCAATAAGCAGACCTTCTGCAGAAGTCAGGATTTGCTCAAAATCCTCCCACCCCTCACCCACCCTCCAACACCAAGATAGTGCACACGTTCCTTATGTTCATCCTGCCATTGTCTCCAGTCATTTGAATTAAAATTGTTATTCATTATTTTAAAGAAATTCTCTTCTTTCACGTTGTGTTTCTCCTTTCAACAAGGATTTATTTAGTAAATGGTTTTAAAATTCCCATGTGAAAGGGTGTGGAACCTCCTTCTGGGGCAGTTTGTGATTCCAGTTTCTTTAACTCGCTTGTTTTCCTCAGCTCTTTCCACACTGATTCTGCTCCTGGAATGGTACTTCCCTACCTTTTCACCTGCTGACATCACCCAACCTTTATTTTCCAGAAGAATCTCTTCCTTTCCAACCTCTCCAGTCTAACCTAAACTCTCCTGTTTTGGAATTCTTATGGCATTTATTACCTGTAACTCATCATCCGAAGTGCTCAGGTAAGTTTTATCAAGGTCAAAAAGCACCATGGGAAAAAGGAAAAAAAGAGAGAGTAGAAGGGGAAATGGAAACAAAGCTTATAAGGAGGGGGCAAAGGGTTGGAGGGAGGGAGGGGAATGCGGAAAAGAAGAATCAAGATATATCATGTACAGGTAAAAATTCCCTATGATGAATGTGATCGTTGTATCAAAAGTGTACCAGTAAAATTAATCTTTAAAAAGGTAGCCGTGGCAGTTCTTAGATCCCTGCATCAGATTGGCTGGGTTTGAATCCCAGCTCTGTCATGACTGGTCAGGTGACAGGACCTCTGTGCCTGGATTCCCCAGCTATGTAAGGAGGTAATCTGTTTGACAGAGTAATGGAGACTGCACGTTGCATCTGTGTACGCCGCTGAATCGCAGAGGAGCCCATTCAGTGGCTCCATCTCCACCGCCCAGGTCCAGGACCGGGCCTCCAACCCGGCAGGGTCACGCACTTCGGCCACGCCCGCGTCCTTCCCATAGCCCCACCTTCTGCAGAGCCTCGGCCCCGCCCCTTCCTGCTGCCCCCTGCCGCTGTGGGACTAGGCTCGGCCCCGCCCCCTCTCCGCCCCGTCGCCTGCGTTTCTCTTTAATTTGTCGCTGTCGCTGACCCCGCGGGGCGCGGGCGCCTGAGGGACTCTGGGGCTATGGCGGCCGGGGCCGGGGGTTCCC
>NW_022900919.1:6848315-6855816 GCF_012274545.1 Fukomys damarensis
CGCGCCTGTCCCGCCCTTTGCCCAGCGGGGCACCCAGCCCTGCAGCCAGTGTCCTGCCCCTCGCGCTGCCCATCCCCCCCCCAGGCTTGGGAAACAGCTACAGCGATCGCAAAGGCGACCTAAGGGGGGCTTAATTCCTACACTTTGCTAATAGATAACTTGCTGCAGAAGTGACATTTTCATTTGTGTGGGAAAGAAATGTCTTTAGTATTTAAGATTCCGTATCTTTTCTTGGCCAAAAATATCAACAGCTTCTATTCCCTCTAATGGCTGGTACTAAGGTATTTTGGACAGGTGCTTTTGCTTTTTGTTTGTTTGCTTGTTTTGGTGGTCTGTCTTGAGATGTGTATATTTAGCGTTAATACAGTATTGTAGTATTTTAGATCATTAAGGGACACGATATCTTCCTGTAAAATAGTAAGCTTTGTATAAGCCCTTTACAGACTGGCATGATCAGGTTTTGGCCAAGGGGTAACAGCACTAGCAACATGTTTGTGAAGTGGTGCATCCTAAGTGTCTGATGGCAGTCGCACCTTTCCCAGTGACATTTGTTAAAAGTGTAGTGGGGAAATTTAAAAGTATTAGTGTGCTTAGGCAGGAATATAAAATGCACAGACAAGAAGGACGGAACCCTGGAAAGTGACTTAGTTGCGGGTTGAGGGTGATAGGTGTTGGACAGCACTGGTCTTCACCTCTTAACATAGGGTGCCTGCAGACTGCTGGCTCCTCCATCCTCAGGTTTCAGATGTGCTGCTCTTACTTGGTATTGGCGTGAGTGGTATACAATGTATTTTTCAGCCTCCTCGGAGTCAAAGCCAAGAAAAGGACACTAAAAAGAAAAAAATGAAAGAAAATGGGCTTGACAGTGGGGTAAGTCATTGCTATGGAAATAATATAAAATACCATCTGTAATTTTAAATATGCATACAGAGAAGATCTTTGATAACACAATTATTATTTACTTATTACCTGGGACACAGCATATTTAAAACCTTGCAAGCCTTAGATATACCTTAACTTAGACAAAAGTTAGCCACACAGCTCTTAAAGTGTCTGGGGTCCATTTAGTTGAGGCAGCAAGGCTCTTCTTTTCTATTAAGAAAACGAACTCCTCTGTGTTTTAAGTATAAACCATTGAAACAACCAGAAAGTATTATTTGAGCATCGATATTAGGTAGGAACAAGGGAGTAGTATGTGGCCTCAAAGGGATAGGTGTGGCTCTTGTTGAGGAGTTCAGATAAATGCAGGAAAAACAAGGACAGAATGAAGTAAGCTGGTGTGGAGGACCTTTGTGTCTGCAGGGTCCACATTCACCGATTTAACCAGCTGTGGACTGAAAATGGGAAAACATTGCTTCTGTAATGAACATGTGCAGCCCTTTTGGGTTGTTATTCCCTAAATAACACAATATTACAACTATTTATGTGGTATTTAGAGCGTAGTATTTTAAGTAATCTGGTGATAATAAAGTATAAAGATTGCATAAATTAATTAGCAAATACGATGCCATTTTATTTATGGGATTTGACCATCCTCAGATTTTGGTGTCCACAGTCAGTAATCAAGTTCCTATGGATAACGACTGATACTGTATATAAATAAATGCTGTATTGTATGATTCTTCATGCACATGCTGGAAACAGGAGAGAAGGGTGATGCCCCTGGTGGTGGGAGTCAGAGGAGGTCAGCTTTGAGCTCAGTCCAGAGAGCTAGGAAGGAATTAGGTAAGTGGAGAGGAGTCTTCAGGAGAAAATAGAGTCTCCAAGGTCATGGCCTCATAGCCCACCTAGACAACACACCCAGAAGTATGTTTTACTAATCTCTTTGCAGCTCCCAAGCCAACCAAATGGATAATGAAGATTAACTAAAAAAATAAAATAATAATAATAAACCAGGGCCAGGGATTTAGCTCAGTAGTGCTGCTGCCTGACTTGCAAGCACAAGGTCCTGAGTTCGGCCCCCAGTACCAATAATTAATACATTAATTAATTAAATAAAATAAAAAGATTAACTATCACCTTCATCGATGTATGTATGCGAGAAGGCATTGAGGGGTGGAACTGATTTAGAGCTGAGTAGCTGGCGGTAAAGTGGGCTATGTGTGTGAACCTCATTGTATTCTAATGATTTTCAGGTGAAACAAGCAAATTTCATAAAGGAAAGATTGAAACTATTTGAAACATTGAAGAAAGATCATCAACACTTGCTTTCGATTTATGAAAAAAAGGAGAATACAAGCAAAGTGATCACAGTGAGAATGGCTGATGGAAAAACACTGGAAGGAGAAGTTTGGAAAACAACACCTTACCAAGTGGCTGCTGAAATTAGGTAAAACATACAAACACTACCACACGCGCGTGTGCACACACACACACACACACACACACACACTTATATACAGTTTGGATACAGCAGTAGTACGTAAGTAGTAGAGCCTGGTAGAATGTTTTCTTAGCCAAAATATTTTTTTCTTGTTCAGCTGAATAACTTAAATGTAATGAGTTTTTCCCTCTGTTTTCTAAAAAAAAAAAAAAGTCATTTAAATAATGGAATATCAGAATACAATATCTTCCACATTAAAAAGTTCAAAGTTTAAAGTTCTAGTAAAAATACATAATGGGTAAAAACAAACAACAAAACCAAACCAAACACATAATGGGAAAAAAGCAGTACTCCTTTACAGGCCACATTACCAGGCTGACTTTATTCATTGCGTCAGTCAGCTTTTATTGCTGAGACGTAAAGCCTGACGCCTGCAATTTAGAGGAGGCGGGGTTTATTTGGCTCATGGTTTCAGAGGTTTTGGTCCATGGCCTGCTGGCTCCAAGGCAGAAACATCATGGCGGAAGGGTGTGGTGAAGCAAAGCTGCTTAGTTCATGGTGGCCAGGAAGCAGAGCAGGGTGCAGCACTAGAGATGAAGGAGGCCAGGGACCAGATAGAGTCTCCAAGGTCAAGTCCACCTGGACACACCCAGAAGTATGCGTTACTAATCTCTGCAGCTCCCTGGACAACCAGTTTGATAATTAAGCTTAACAATCACATTCATCAATCAGGTATTTTTCATGAATTTTTATCGGTTTTTAATTATACATCAAAGATAAAAGTGTCACAGCTATTATCAATCCCAGAATAGTACTTTGACTTTTCTGGAAATTAGAAACACTTGTGAAGTCACAGTGTTTTCATTAATGTACATTTCTGTCATTAAATACAGTGACTCACATGGAAGCCCTAGCTCAGAACTCCATGTAAATAACTTAAAAAGCAGAGTATCTTAGCAGTTGAGGTTCTCAGGTTTCTTTGAAAAATATGCCCTGTATTTCTGTTTCATCCAGTGATACCATGTACTCTAAAGGTCTTCCCAACCTGTTTCCATGTTTTCTAGGAGGGATAATGTGGGAGGATAAAATGACTTTTGAAGTAGACATAAGTTTACATCTTCTCTCAGGGAGGCAGGCTGCCTGACAAGTGTGCTCACAAAGTATGGTTCTTAAAGATCAGTGGTTCTCTGAGTGTGCTTCCCAGGACCCCTGGAGAACCTGTTTAAAAAGCAAATTCTTGGACTCCATCTCAAACCTCTTGATTCAGTCAGCTATCTTCTTGTGAGCCCTCCAGGGGCTTCTGATGCAAGCTAAATTTTAAGAGCCACTGAATTAGGCCAAACTACTTCAGCAGAGATCCCTAAAGACAGTAGCTTGGATACGACAGACATTGGATTATCTCACACAATTGTCTAGAAGTGGCCAGTCGGGGCTGGTGGACATCTCTTGTCCATGCAGTTGTTTATGGACCCACCTTCTATCTTGGTGATCTGCCATCCCCTAGGTAGGACTTGTTCATATGTAAGAATGGAAGCCATTTTCCATCCATGGACCTGTCTGCAGGCGGGAAAGGAAAGCTGAAGAACAGTGATGTTTTGAGGTTGAGTTGTCAGAGTAGCATACTTCAGTTTCTACCTCTGTCCTCTTAGCTTACATTTAGTCGCACATCATACCTAGCTATAAGGGAGAATGGATATATCACTTCTACAGGCCAACATATGTCCTGCTGAAGCGTTCTTAAAAGTGGACAATGGGCAACCTGTCCTAATCCGCCCCTCCAACACCAGCTATCTGTGATTGCTATTTTTTTTAATATCTGACACTTACCCCTCCCAAGTGAGACAGTGTCTGGCACCAAACATTGCTCAAAGCTGGAGATTTCCAAGTGATGTGCAGAACACCCCAGGCCCGATCCCAACAACAGATAATCTCAGACAAGTCTGCTCGCATCACAGTGTATACAGCAGGTGCAAGATGATCACAATTAAAGTGTCTATTTGGGGAAGAGGAGAAACATGGTAGGCTGTGGTATACAGAAAGCACTGGATTCTACTCACAGAAATTGTGACGCTAACAGTTTGTGCTTGATTCAGTTCATCTGGTCACCTTATAGTCTCTGAAAGCAGCTTTCATGTTCATAGACAGCCCTCTCCCTGAGTTTGTCTTTTGGAAGCTCTAAATGTTTCCCACACCTGAAGTGTAGGAAGGTTTGTCCTCTTGAGGGCTGTACAGTATGCACAGCTCAATTCTTAGAGGTGTACTCCTGGAGGCTCCAGGTCCTTCTAAAGGTCAGATGGTCACAGCTATTTGTAGGAGGGCCTTGTGGTTTGATTGGCAATGTGATTCCCTCAGTTAATTGTAGTGGGCGGTGGTCTGTCAGTTGCTAATCAGTTCCACCTGGAAGTAATCCCCTGAACCCCTGTAGACACAGACCCCTCCCCTTTTGTTGCATGGCTCATTCCTTGTTCCCATGGACTGAGAACATATGAAACAGTGACTTGTGGGAGGGCAGCACCCTTCCTCTAATTCTTGCAGTTCTCTGGCCCCACTGTGTGTCCTTACAAATGGCCTTTGAGAAGGGCTGTCAGTGCCCAGCCCTCCTGCAGTGTGGAACGGAAGAGTGTCTTTCCAATAATGTACAGCTCCGTAGCTGGACCCTCATCAGCTTGAATTACAGACCCAGTGGGAGGAAACCTTCCTTGGCAGAGTCAGTCCGTCCCTCTCTGCTTGCGCCTGAGATCATTTGCAGCCGGGCTTACCCTGTTCTGGTGTTATCTTACTGAAAGCTGTGGGATTAGCCAGTGTACACCAGCAGCCTACCTTTCTGTATCTGCTTCCTCACGAGCTGCTGTAACACATGGTTTGTCGGCAAGTTTTTATAAAATATTTTGTAATGCCATTAAAAGGGTATTGGCTATCTGGCTATCTACATCTTAAGTGTTATTTTTTTTGCAACCTACTGTCCCTCCACTAAGCCAGTGCCACGTATTTTATTACTTGCAGGTTTTTATTGCTGTATTAGTTAAGGTATAAACTTAGATGCCGCAGCCAAGACACCACAAAAAAACTCAGTGGCTTAACTATTGTCAGCATCTGTTTCTCATAAAGCAGTCTGGAGGTGAGTGGTCCAGGTTAGCAGGGCGGCACTTCTGCACCTGGTCATTTGGGGCCCTAAATCCCTTCCATGTGGTGACTGGGTCTCTTCAGGGTTGCCTCTGTCTCTACAGTCCAGGAGTAACAGCACGTATGTGTTGTGCTCCACAGAAGATGGAGAGAGTGGAGAAGTGGCCTCCAGTGTCTCAAGGCTGAGGCATGGAGTCACTGTATTCCCTTCTGCTTATGTTCCTTGAGGCCTGTCCTGGTGACATGGCCACATCTAGCTGTGAGGAAGGCTCAGAAACTAATAGAGGAAGGCAAGAATGCATTCGAGGGACACTTACCAGTCATGACCAGCAAAATGAAAATTATACTACTGCAGTAATAATATCTAGCATTATGTTCTTAACATATATAATCATATTTAATCCTCATATACAAGTGTAAGGAGGATCTTATAATCCCCATTTTATAAATGAGAATACTGAGGCTTAGAGAAGCTGAGCAATTTGTCCAGTGTTTAAGTCTAGGCGTTATGCCAGAGTATAACCTCTTAGCCACCATGCTGTCCCACTGCTCAGGTTAATCACAGAAATGCCAATTAAAGCATTCCATTGTAGAGAGGGTCTAGTTTCATAGCACTTACAACTGAGAGCAGAGACAGGGTACTTCTGCACCTTAGCTACTAAGAGAATTTGGCAAAATAATTCTAATATAGAACATTAAAAATTCATGTCCCTTGATGCAGTAGTTTTACATCAAGAATTTTTCTTGAGAAAATAATTGGATACTTACTAAGATGTTTGTTCAAGAATATTCATTGCAACATTGTAATTGTCTAAAACAACAACAACAAAATCCACAAGAAACCAAAATGCCCAGCAAGTCTTGGTTCCCTTGCAACAATTAAGTCATATTGTAGAAGTCTATGACTAAGGAAAATACTGTGATTTAAGGAAATAGAATACAAAATGTAGAATGATGGTATTGTTTGTTATATTGGTGTGTATATCAGATGGTGCAGAAAGGTACAGAACAGAACCTTAGCAGAAATTTCTGGGTGGTAGGATTGTGGGTGATTCTTTTTTTCTTTGTGATTATCTGTACTTACAGGTTTCTTTTTTAATTAATAATTTCCAAACAATATATGTTCCTTAAAAGATACACTGAAAACAGAAAAAGATTAATACATTAATAGAAAATAGCCAAAGGAAGTGGAAAGTTCATCAAAATTAGAATTATTCATCAAAGAAACCAAAACAATAATTTTCAGCATCACACTGACAAAGATTTAAAAAATCTTCCATGGTGCATAGAAGTGCACTTACGTGGTGTTTGTCAGAAATCAAACCGCCTGCCTCGGAAGTGCAAGGGCCCGAGTTCCATCCTCGGTACCAAAAAAAAAAAAAAAGTCATTTGTGCCTAGGTGTGCAGAAGTGGAGGCTTTGTTACTGAGTATGCCTCTTCTAGACTGCTGTAGAAGCCTGCCTGATGGCATGGCAGTGGAAAAGGAGGCCCTAAAATTATGGTGGCAGTCAGGGCTCTTAAAAAGAGGAGGGACTGGTGCAGAAAAAAGTCTGTGTAGTCATATACCAAAATGTTCTGAGTAGTTAGTCTGGGTGATGAAATTTATGTGTGGTTTTAATTTTATTTGTTGTGCTTTATTTTCCAAGATTTGTGTAGTAAACATATTTTAGCTGTGAAGTAATTGCTACAAGATAAAACTGTCCTGTTTGCTTACATTTTAAGTAGACATTCCATCCATTTTGAAGAAAAAAATTCCCAGAAATTGTTTGAATCTTTCCTTCTAATAAGGAGTCATTGTAGCATGTGAGAGGTTAACTCGCAGGTGGCTTTTCTCTTACTAGTCAGGAGCTGGCCGAAAACACAGTAGTAGCCAAAGTGAATGGGGAATTGTGGGACCTGGACCGCCCAATGGAAGGGGATTCCACTCTCGAGCTGCTCATGTTTGACAGTGAGGAGGCTCAAGCTGTAAGTATTTAAAAACCAGCCATCTCAGCTTTGGGTAGTTAGAGTAAACCGTGTTTGGAAAAAACCACATGGCAAAGTCAAGAATGGAGA
>NW_022900919.1:6855923-6922416 GCF_012274545.1 Fukomys damarensis
TATATATGTTGAGTAGCCTGTGTTTGCCATTTCTTAAAACTATTGTTTCCTTAAGTTAGAATGCCTTAGTTGTTAAATCAGTGTTTAAATATGCATGTACTTTACAATATAGTCTGTGTATGAGAACTGGGAAAAATTATCAAAACTCATATATTCTTTAAATACTTACTAATAATAGTTTCCTATAAAATAAATACCACATTTCAGTATAGGGCTGTGATACATCTCATCACCTTGACTTTGCAGTCCCCTTTCAAGTAGTCCAATACCTGCATAAAATTCAACCCATGGTTAGATTAGTTTATGCTTATACTACTAAGTTTCTAATTTTTTCATGTGAACAAGAACTGTATCATAATTTCTGGTTAAAATTCGCCAATAAATAGCTAACTGATACAATATTAATTCACTGTGTTTAAAATTGATTCAGAAGGTACAAGTCTATAAACTGTCAACTCTCAGCTCATCTCTGACCACTCTGGTCTCCAGTGTGTGGAAAGCTCAGCAGAGTGGACTTTCCTCACATATCCGAAACTGTCCATTTCTCTATAGCTCCGTGGCCACTGCCCCAAAACCTGCCCTTGTCCTGTTATGCCACTGACTGAGAAGCTGTTCCCCCGAAATCCATTCTCATACAGGTATCAAATTCTTTTAAAGTGTAAATTGACAAACCCAGCATGATGGTATATGCCTGTAATCCCAGCACTCAGGAAACTGAGGCAGGAAGATCACCATGAGTTTAAGATCAACCTGTGCTACATAGCAAATTCTAGGCCAGCTTGAATAGAATAAAATAGTGAAACCTTGTCTGAGAAAAGCAAAACAAAATGTATGTCGAGGTTTTGTTTTTGTTTTGCAGAAAACCTTTGAATGTTCCCATTGCATTGGAGTAAAATCCATGCTCCTGGGCTGGGGATTTAGCTCAGTGGTTCCGGCACCTGCCTCGGGAGTGTAAGGGCCTGAGTTTGATCCCCGGTACTCACCCCCCAAAATAGCTGTGCTCCTTCCCATGGGCTACATGGCCACTAGCCCATCATTACCTCTCCAACCTTTCTGAGCTTTTCTGTTCTATCCCCTACACATCAGCCACATAGGCCAGACTGCAGCCCTGTGCATGCGGGGTCTACACTTCATGCTTACTATCAAGCCTTGTTTATCTTCAGCGTCTGCCCGCACAGGTTTGTCTATTACCTGTCTCTACTCCAGTAGGTTGGAAGTACATGAGGGCAGAGGCTGTATCTATTTGTGGCACACTTGTTTCCCCAGCACCTAAAACAGTACTTGGTCAACAAATACCTAGGCGTGTGCAGTGCCCCAGAGAGATTTGAGCTGATGCTAGCAGCCATCCTGCCCTCCTGACGGCATCCAGAGGAGAGGTGCTGGTCTCAAGGCCTGGCCCTCAGGGTCAGTTGGCAGTGCATGTCCCAGCCCATTTGGGTCAGGATTACACAGAGCTGCTCAGTTGCCTAACACACTGCTTCAATTTATTTTATCAAACAGCTTTCTAATTGTGATATTTAATAAAGAGAAAGAAGGTGCTGACAGAGGACCCAGTTGCCTTGTACCTTGGCACTTGGATTTATTTGATGTCTTGTTATGCTTTTTTAAAAAATTAAGTTTATTGGTACATTTTAGGTATACAGTTACATTCATCATTAGGATCTTGTACCTTTACATGATTTATCTTGGTTCTTATTTTTTCCCCATTCCCCAGCCCTCCCCTCACTCCCTCCATCCTTCCCTGTTTACAAAGACATTGTTTCCATGCTTTTCCTTTTCTCATATTTTTTCTTTTCCCTTTTTACCTTTCCCCTACTCCTCTCACTTCCCTTACTCTTTTAGACCTTTTCTTCCTATTATACAATATCAGTAATACATTTTGATCCTTATTTACACTTTTAATTTTTCACACCAGAGAAACTATTTATATTTACACCTGTGTGTCCTGTTTGTTTCACATAAGAGTATGACCTCTGGAGGGCAGGGACAAGGGGAAAAAATGAGAACCAAGACTTGTCATATAAAGGTACAAGATCTCACTAATGAATGTAACTGTACTGTATACCTAACATGTACCAATAAACTCAATGAAAGAAAAAAAAAGTATGGCCTCAATGTGCATCCACTTAGCTATAAATATGTGTAGTTTCTCATTCTTTATGGCTGAGTAGTACTCCATTTTATTACATTAAAAAAACCACACACATCTTTTTTGAGTCTCCAGTTGATGGGCAATTCTGCTGTTTCCAAGTCTTAGCTATTACAAACTGTGCCACTATAAACATGGGTGAGCATCACTGTGGTATGATTCTTTTAATTCTTTTGGGAAGGTACCTAGCAGAGGAATAGCTGGGTCAAATGGGACTTCTAATCCTAGTTGTTTGAGTTATCTCCATATTTCCACAGTGGTTGCACCAGTCTGCACTCTCACCAACAATGGAGAAGGGTTCCTTTCTCCCCATAATCCCACCAGCATTTGTTGGTTGATTTCTTGATAGCAGCCATTCTCTCTGGGATGAGGTGGAATCTAAGTGTTGTTTTCATCTGTGTCTCTTGAATGACCAGTGTTGTTGAACATTTTTAATATGTATCTGCTGCTTTTACTTCTTTGTCTGAAAAATGTCTTCATTTCAAATGCCCATTTTTGAATTGGATCTTTATATTTGGGGAGTCTGATATTTTTTAGTTCTTGATATATTCTATATAGTAGACCTTTGTCTGAAGAACAGCTGATACAAATTTTTCCTACATTGTAGGTTGTCTCAGCTCTGTTGGTGATTTCTCTTGCAGTACAAAAGCCCTTTAAAAAGATGAGATCCCTTGAGCCGGGAGTGGTAGCGCACACCTGTAATCCCAGCACTCGGGAGGCTGAGGCAGGAGGATCAATGTGAGTTCGAGACCAGCCTGTCTACATAGTGAGTTCCAGGTCAGTCTCAACTACATAGTGAGACCCTGTCTCAAAAAAAAAAAGAAAAGAAAAAGATGAGATCCCAATTGTTGATTCTTTGTGTTGGTTCCCATGCTACTGAGGATTTGTTCATAAAGTCTTTTCCTATGCCGATATCTTCAAGAGTCCTACCTAACTTATCTTCCAGCGAGTTTAGTGTTTCTAAATCTTTAGATCTTTAATTTACTTGGGTTTTAGTTTAGTGCATGGTGAAAGATAGGTGTTTAGTTTTAACCTTTGGCAAGTTGAAATCCAGTTTTTCCAACTTCATTTATTAAAGAGGCTATCTTTTCCTGCAGTGAGGGTGGTTGGCTCCTTTGTCAAAGATGAGGAAGCGGAGTATGTCTGGAGTTATTTCTGCATCTTTTAATCTATTCACTGATCCTCTGATCTTTTTCTTTGCCAGTACCATGCTGTTTTTATTACAGTGGCTTTGTAGTATAGTTTCAAGTTGGGGATTGTGATACCCCTCTGCCATGTCTCTGTTGCCTAGAATTGCTTTTGCTATTCTAGGTCTCTTCTTATTCCAAATGAATTTTTGGATTGTTTTTTCTTTTTGTTTAATTTTTTAAATTTTTTTATTTATTTTTTGGTACTGGGGATCAAACTCAGGTCCTTGTGCTGGCAAGGCAGGCAGTGGAACCACTGAGCTAAATCCCCTGCCCTGGATTGTTTTTTCTAGTTCAGTAAAATATACTATTGGGATTTCGATGGGGATTGCATTGAATCTGTATAGGTGTTTTGGAAGTACGGCCATTTTCACTATATTGGTTCTTCCTACCCAGGAATGGGATGTCTTTCCATTTTCTTATATCTTCTTCAATCTTTCTTCAGAGTGCTGTAGTTCTCAATGTAGAGGTCTTTTGCTTCCTTCCTTAGATTGATTCCTAGATATTTCATTTTTTTTTTTTGGATGCTATTGTGAAAGGGGTTGTTTCCCTGATTTCATCCTCAGTCAGTCTGTTATTTGTGTACAAGAAGACTATTGATTTGAGTGTTTGCCTTGTATCCAGCTACTCTACTGAATCTGTCAATTAAGTCTAGAAATCTTTTGACAGAGTTTTTCTGGTCTTTTGTGTAGAGTATCATATTGTTAGCAAATAATGACAGTGTAACTTCTTCCTTTCCTATCTTTATTGCTTTTATTTTTTTCTCTTGTCTAATTGCTGTGGCTAATGTTTCCAGAACTATGTTGAACAGGAGTGGTGATAGTGGGCATCCTTGTTTTGTTCCTGATTTTAGTGTGAAGGTTTTCAGTCTTTGACCATTTAGTGTTGGTTTTTCATAGATAAAATTATAAAATTATTGGTGTCTTGGTTAGTTTTACTTTGTCTGTAAACTAAACAGATTCCTTATCATAAACCAAGCTAATTTAGTTAATTTTAGTTGCCCATAAACTAAAACTAATTCCTTGGGAATTTGAGACTAGATCAACATTCTAAAATTGAAGGGCTGATCACCCGCCCTGGGACTGCAGTGACCTAACCATGCGCTCGCTGCTCAGGGTCTCAGGCAGCTAGCTGGCGTCTCCCCGTAACACCTTTTGCCTGCCATCTTGCAGACTTCTGTACTCATGTGCTGTAGTCATGTGAAGACAGTGATGGAGATGGAGATGCAAAACCGCCCTAACTTAGTGTCATCCCAAGCTGCCACTTGGCTGTCTCATCCAGCCCATGGAGGCTATCAGGAGAGAAGGAAGGGAACTGCTGTCGGCACTCCTCAGCTTTCCCCCCACCCAGACTAAGTCAGATTTCCACGTGGCCTTTCTGCTTGGTGTTACCAGCGGGTGGTGTCATTCCCCAAGTCACCCGCACAGAAGGAAATGACAGCAGCTGCGCTGTTGCTTCAGAGCTCAGCAGGGCAGGCGACCTGAGCAAGAGGCTCTGGTGGGATAACAGGAAGGGCACAGAAAATACTCTCTTCCAAATAGGCATTGAAGATTCTTTCAAGTATCTTGGCGTTTATCCCCTTAACATTTATCTACTTGCTTATTCATGTCCACATGTTGTGTGACATACGCTGGCACCTGAAGACTTCTCTGTCCCACTGCCTGCAGGTGTACTGGCACTCCAGTGCTCACATTCTCGGCGAAGCCATGGAACTCTACTACGGAGGCCACCTGTGCTATGGCCCCCCCACTGAAAATGGATTTTACTATGACATGTTCATCAGAGACAGGTAACGTCGCTGAATACTGGCCTCTGAATGCCTGTGTTTATACTGCATCGTTTTATAATGGGTACCTGTTAGCTTAGTCACTGTTTAGTCACTGTCGGATAATGTGACCATAAATTGGTTAACCATTTGTGAAAGTTGTTTTTTAATGAGTTTAGATTCAAGGGGTGCTTTGCCAATGTTTTTGTTCTTTTCCCTGGAATGAATGACATGATATGCTATGTCTAATGTAAGACTTGCTAGAGCATCATACTACTAATCAAGAGCAGAATCGCAGCTTACTTCCTAGAGAGCAGTTAGTTCTGCTCCTAAGGGGTGCTTTGCCAATGTTTTTGTTCTTTTCCCTGGAATGAATGACATGATATGCTATGTCTCTAATGTAAGACTTGCTAGAGCATCATACTACTAATCAAGAGCAGAATCACGGCTTAATTCCTAGAGAGCAGTTAGTTCTGCTCTATGATGATCAGGGTGATGTGGTAGAGGCCTCCCATTCCACAGGCCTGTGCTGGAAGTCATTAGCAACTGCGCAGCCCTGTATTCCTTGTAGCTCAAAGATGCCACCAGCTGCTGAAATTGCAACCTTGGGCCCATGCAATTCCCCCATACTCCTCACTGTCACCCTGTCTTACAGCAGCTCAACCTGGTTCTATTGGTGTTGTCTCCTAAACAGCTCTCTCATCCTCTTCTTCCCTCACTTCTATGTTAACTTAGACCCATGACAATCTTTTACCTGATCACGTACAGTATGTTTTGGCTTAGTGCTTAATGACTCTGTAACTGAGCAAGCAGCAGTCTGTAGCTACAGACTGGTGCAGTCTGGACAACTTTTACTGAAAACTAAGAACAGCATTTACCTACAACACCACTGACACCAAAGGTGTGAGGTTTTGCCGTATCAACAACTGATTCACTAACTCTGGACACCAGGTGTCCAGATATTCTGTTTAATTCTGACACCAGTTATCCAGAGTTAGCACAGACACCACAAGACTGCCCCAGTTTACCATGGCAGTCCCAAATCCGGGCCTCTCATGCTTCTGACTCACCAGTTATAAGTCAGCTCCTAGGAGCCACTCTTTGGGTCCAATAACTTGTTAGAGTGGCTCACAAGACAGAGGAAGGCACTTTTCTCACATGTGCTGGCTTATCATAAAGTTACAGAGGATACCAATGAACAGATAGATGGAAGAGAGACCCGGGGCAAGGTCTGTGGGATGGGGCAGGGCTCCCTAGTGGCTGCACCACCTCCTAGCACCTCAACATCTTCACCGTCCTGGCAGCTTTCTGGACTCTTAGAACTTTTAATGAAGGCTTAGTAACATGGGCACAACTGAGGAAATCATCGACCACTGATGTTCAGTGAACTCAGTCTCCAGCCCCTTTCCCCTCTCTGAAGGTCGGGGTGAAGGTTCCCACCCTCTGATCATGCGTTGGCTGCATCACCTCCCATCTGGAGCTGTCAGCTCCCCAGTCCCTCACTCCAGAGAATCTGTCGTATCACAGTGTCATTTATACCCAGCAGCATCTCTTGTACACCACTCCAGATGTCATCCTGTTCAGTTCATCTGCTCTGTCCTTGGTACTGAGGACTAAGCAGTGATCAAGTCAGTCTGTCCGCATGGAGCTGACAGTCAGCTGAGGGAAGACACGGCAAACAAACAGCCAGCCGTCTGCAGTCAGATGGTGATGAATGTACAAAGGAAAACAGAGCCAGGGTGGGCAGACGTGTGCCATGCCAAGCGGGTGATCGGGAAAGGACAGAGACAGTGAAGCAGACGGAGAGGATCAAGCCCCGAGGAAGCTGGGAGGGGAGAGCGGCCTGGGTCTCTGTGGGGATGTGTGTGGCTGATCTGAGCATGGAAACCAGTGTGGCAGGAGGGGAGTGAGCCCCGGCTGGGAGTGACTGAAAGGTAACTTAGCAAGACCCTCACTCGTAAGTAAGGGACTGAAGATATGTATGCAAATGCCCTGGGTTCAATCCCTGGAACTGTCAAAAAAGAAAAGAAAAGCTGCGGTGTGTATGAATGTTTGTTTGGCTCTCTGCAGCCCTGGTACAATAAAACACTGTCTCGGTTCAGCAAGTGCATCTACTAGTGCTGAAGGCTCTAGGCCGGAGGAGGAGGGGCGACACAGCGGACGGAAGACCTGTATTGATTCTCTGGGACTCTTATTTTTAGAGCAGTGTCCAGCACCGAGTTGGCAGTCCTGGAAAACATATGTAAAACCATCATAAGAGAAAAGCAGCCTTTTGAAAGGTTGGAAGTCAGCAAGGAAACCCTCCTGGATATGTTTAAGGTAACGTGGTAAACTCTTAAAACCCTTTACTAGGAATGTAAAAGTGAAGAGCAAAACTAGGTCCTCACCACCGCCAAAGGTAGCTTTGCTCCTCCTGCGGCTAGAAAAGAAAAGCTGCGGTGTGTATGAATGTTTGTTTGGCTCTCTGCAGCCCTGGTACAATAAAACACTGTCTCGGTTCAGCAAGTGCATCTACTAGTGCTGAAGGCTCTAGGCCGGAGGAGAAGGGGCGACACAGCGGACGGAAGACCTGTATTGATTCTCTGGGACTCTTATTTTTAGAGCAGTGTCCAGCACCGAGTTGGCAGTCCTGGAAAACATATGTAAAACCATCATAAGAGAAAAGCAGCCTTTTGAAAGGTTGGAAGTCAGCAAGGAAACCCTCCTGGATATGTTTAAGGTAACGTGGTAAACTCTTAAAACCCTTTACTAGGAATGTAAAAGTGAAGAGCAAAACTAGGTCCTCACCACCGCCAAAAGTAGCTTTGCTCCTCCTGCGGTCCCATGGTCTGCTGACTACGTGAGGCTGTCCCTGGTCACTTCCTGTGCTGTTTCTGCCCTCATCTGTTTCCTGAGAGATTCCAAGTGGACTAGGTGAAGGGGCAGGTGTATAATTTTCCTATGTGTGTTTGTAAATCTGATTAATTTTGAATATGTATTACTAATATCTGACTACTGGGAATACTTTTTATCTCAGAATGAAGTGTTATCTGCTTCTAGAGTTGAGAATAAAGCCCATTAACAGCATTAAATTAAAAAAGTCTTGACTGCTAAATTCAACAGTATGTATAATCTCCTACAGTATTGGGCATTTTCTCTTTTTAGGACAGTTCTCTGTTAATTTTATTTTCAAATTTTAACCCCGGGCTGGGAGTATAGATCAGTGGTACAGCCTGCATGAAACCCTGGGTTCAATCTCTAGCCAAGTGAAAACAAGATTCTCATCTGTGGTCAGCTGTGTAGAACATTAACGTTTTCTCATATTATATTGCTCTGACCAGTTTCCTTAAGTTTATTTCTAGTTTTATTTTTAAATCATATATTTCAGAGAACACATTTTAAAAGAATAGTAGCATAGTTTTATGAGATTGAATTAAAAAACACCAGATTGTAATTGCATTTGCTTTTTTCGTGTGGCAGAATATGTATAACATTCATCAATTTAACAGTTTTTAAGTGTATATTTCTGTGGTATTAAAAACCTCCACATTGTGCAGCCGCCACTGGTATCCACTCACAGAATATGTCACTTTCTAGAAATAAAACTTCCTGTTAAACACAACACCTCGTTCCCTCTTACACTGCCCCTGATAGCCACCATTCGCGTTTCTGTCTCTGAACTTCACTTCTCAGGGAACCTCATCTTAGTGGAATCGTTCAGTATTTGTCCTTTTGTGTAGGTTCATTTGTGTGGCAGCGTGTGGCAGGGTTTTCCATCCTTTGTTAAAGCCAAGTAATACCGCATTGTGTGTCCCTAGCAAATTTTATTTGTTCATTCTATGTGACTGCTGTTGATAATGATGCTTATGAATATGGGCGTGCAAATTTCTGTACGAAATACTGGTTTCACTTCTTTTAGATATATACTCAGAAGTAGAATTGCTGGATCATATGGCAACTTTTAAGTTTTTCAGGACCTGCCTTACTATTTCCCAGTCCCACCAGCAAAGCACAGACATTTCATTCTTGCCAACATTTGCTATTTTCTGTTGGTTTACAGTCGCCATCCTAATGGATGTGAAGTCCTATCTCATTGCATTTTTGATTTCATTTCTCTAATGACTTAGTAACATTGAGCATCTTTTATGTGGTTTTGGCCATATGTGTATCTTCTTTGCATTCTTTGTAGAACTTTCTAGTCAACTCCTTTGCCTGTTTTCAAATGAGTTTTTTTTTTTTTGTTCTTTGTTTTGTTGTTGTTGTTGTTGTTGTTGTTGTTATTGTTGTTTTTGAGCCAGGGTCTTGCCTTTTATGTGGTTTTGGCCATATGTGTATCTTCTTTGCATTCTTTGTAGAACTTTCTAGTCAACTCTTTTGCCGGTTTTCAAATGAGTTTTTTTTGTTGTTGTTCTTTGTTTTGTTGTTGTTGTTGTTGTTGTTATTGTTGTTTTTGAGCCAGGGTCTTGCTTTGCTGTCTAACTGGCTTCCTAAGCAGCTGGGGCTACAGACACACCCTGCTATTATTTTGGTTTTGATACCATAATATACTTTGAATAGCAGTGCCTCAATAAATGGGTGAGTTGTGGACGTTTTCTTCCATTCTGTGGGTTCTCTTTCTCTGAAGCCATTCTTAAGAACTGAACACATCAGTCTTTGTGAAGGAAAATGATTTGAGTTGAATGTGTAGGTATGCAACAGTTAAATGCACAAACATGTTTTTTTCCTGTCAACAGCTACTTCTTTTAAGTGGTTATTTAATGTACTTTGATAGTAATCATAATAGTAAAAATAAAAAAAAGGAAAAATTACATTAGCATTTTAATATAATATCATTGCTTCCTATGAACTGTTTTTATCCAAATGAATAAAATAGCTGTACCGATGTCAGAATTTCACTTCATGTAGTCAAAATTGGATCTTCTAGAATAGCCGATACATTAAAAATATAAGGGAATATACAAACTGAACAAACAATATGTGTGGTGCCACCACCTGCCTTGCAAGTGCAAGAACCCATGTTCGATCCCTGGCACTAAAAAAGAAAAGAAAAGAAAAGAAAAATGAACCACATGTGTTATCTTAAGTTTTGTAGCAGCTACAGTTAAAAATGAAAACAAAGGTGAAATTAATTTTTAATAAAATTTTATTTAACCCAATAAAAATTGAACCCAATAAAACTCATTTGAGCATGTAGCCAGTATAAACAATAAGTAATGAGCCACTTTATAGTTCCCTGACACACACACTGTGCCTCCCAGGTTCCAGGTGCTTTGCACTTGCAGCTCATCTGAGTGTCCATAGCCGTGCAGGACACAGGCCCGACTGGACAGTGCAACTCCGGGCTGCAGCTCCCCGTGTCCTTCGTGTGTCAGCGCCTGGCACACAAGAGACACCCTCACTGGTATTTGAAAAAAGCAGAGGTTTTTTCATTCACATATTTTGTGTAATAATATGTAAATGTTTTTCTTTGTAGTACAATAAGTTTAAATGCCGCATTCTGAAGGAGAAGGTCAACACTCCGACTACCACAGTTTACAGGTGTGTGAGCATAAAGTTAAGTTCTACTCTGTGGTGAGCTTGAAGGGTTAGCAGTAGCAGCAGACTTTGTTTTCTGAAGAGTGGTTTATTTGTGCAATTGTGTATCTGATTATTGCTTTAGTTAGCCCCAAAATTTTATCACAAGGAGGAAATTCTTATTTTCTCCTTTGTAGTTATCAGGATGGCACGGAGATTCAGTTTTTATCTTCTGGGAATCAGCTATTGTAAGATCTTTCTCCCTTTCAGCTATTGTAAGATCTGTCTCAACTCAGTGCCTTACATAGAGAAGGGGCTTTCTGTTTCCTCTTTCCACATTTTTTTTTCTGATGTTACTGAGGATTGCACTCAGCACCTGTGTATTAAGCTATATTCCCAGCTTTTAGTTTTTCTTCTGAGACAGCGTCTTGTAATCTTCCTGCCTAAGCCTCCCAGGACACTGGCATCACATTCTTGTTAACATAGCGGTGGGAGCCACATAGGCCGTCTCCTCCACAGTGACCCTCTGCCTCACACCGCGCTCTGCGGTCCAAAGTCCAGGTATATCAGCCCTCGCCGCTAGCAGGGTGTTCGTGATGAGCTGTGCGAGGTCAGGGAAAGCGGAGGAAGAAGGGTCAGATGCTAAGAGGCGAACTCAATTCCAGAGTTGCTTAGTTCTGTTTCCTTAACATGAGGCTCCTGAGCCACTTTAATTTATCAGCCTTTTAAACTGCCCCAGGTAGTTGCTGTCCCCCCTTTCTGTGTTCCTGCTGTTGGCACCTTCACGGTCCTGTCCTATCATCTGTAGTTATGATGACAGATATTCTCCACCAGGGCACTGATTTTCTGTCAAGTCCTACGGTTCCCTGGTGTGATGGTCCTGTAAGTATAGTCACATCTCCTTTGGGCAAGGCTTAAATGTAATGTGAGCTCATTACCCTCTGACGTTCATGGGGGATACTGTGTTTATCTTATTTTTATCACTGTACTTGCACCTAGCAAGATTTTATTATTTTTCATCTATAATGTGAGTGTTACTATTAACCATTTTAAAGTTTAAAAATAAATGAAGGTATAGAAGAGAAAGGCTAAGTTTTAACTTTCTGGCTCCTAATTCTTGGCCTTTTGGGTTCAAGGTCAATTTTTAAAGAAATCTACTTAGGTCAACATTAATACTTCTATTTTGCTTCTGACACTGACACTTCTTACTGGGTGTAGTGGTGCACGACTGTAATCCCAACACTCAGAAGGCTGAGGCAGGAGGATTACTGCAGATTCAAGGTCAGTCTGGGCTGTATAGTTCAAGACCAGCCTGAACTACATAGTGAAACCCTGTCTCAAAAAACCTAAAAAAATTGACCCTTCTTGTATCTTATGAATTTGAACAGCTTGTATTTAATTTTTGAGAAAAAAGTCTTTAGTTCTAAGGGAAATTTTTTTTTTTTTTTGGTACCGGGGATCAAACTTGGGTTCTTGTGCTTGTGAGGCAGGCAGCGGAACCACGGAGCTAAGTCCCCAGCCCTTCTAAGGGATTTTTAAAGATCAGAATATTGAAGGCTCTTGTGCTGCTCTGGCACACCTTCCCTGCTGAGTGTTAGGTAATGCCTCCATCTCAAGGAATGGCTCAGAAGTTTGCTTGTTCAAACAATTGGCATTTCATGTTTAGAGCATTACTTTATTTGCTAGTCTATTGTCGATCCTTTTTTGTATTCATTGTAATTTTTAAATTTTTTCACCAATGAACTTTAGAAATATTTCAAATTGGTTGGGATAGTTAAGGCAGTGCTTTCTTTACTAAATTTTCCTTCAGTTGGCTAAACTTAAGTAACTTTTGGTCTTACCTATATTATTTATATTTTACTCTATTGATATTTTTGTACTTGACGAAAAGTGTGTACTTATTAAGACTTGGGGGTCCTTGTTCATTGTATGTGCAAACAGAACCCCAGCTGTAGCCCAGCAT
This sequence comes from Fukomys damarensis, assembly GCF_012274545.1. Taxonomy (NCBI): domain Eukaryota; kingdom Metazoa; phylum Chordata; class Mammalia; order Rodentia; family Bathyergidae; genus Fukomys; species Fukomys damarensis. The sequence goes on from NW_022900919.1 coordinate 6,868,481, forward strand.
GTTTTGATAATGATCTTAACTCTTGTCTGAGGTTTGTTTCATAAGTTATGTTCTCTTTTAATGAACTGAGAGACAATGAGGCATTTCATCATAAAACCAAAGAATCTGAAACAAGTAAAGAAAGCCTTGGCATTTACTTTTTTCTTTCTTTTTGCTTTTGTTATCTTTTGACATCCATTTTTGAACTGAAATAGCCAGTGAATATGTTGTGAGTAAATTTCAGGTGATTTCAGTCTTAAAAATTAGTACCAGGGACTTAGTTTAATTCACTAGAGCACATTAGTTAATTAGAGGGATGGCTTTTTGATTTTTATGACAGTGGAAAGTTCATTGAGAGCCTTGGGTGTGACAGACAGTTCAAAGCGGCATCTCTGTATGCAGTGTCTTTCAGGCGTTTGATTGTGATGTTTACTCTGAGGCTCTCTGAATTGCCTCTCTCCTCGACCCTAAATCAAACATTTCTCCACCACATAGACATAAGTAAAACTCTTCACTTAAAACATGAGAATATGGCTATTAATGAGGAGTCCAAAAAGCTGTAACTGTCCTCATGTGCCACGTGTTTCATTACAGGTGTGGTCCACTAATTGACCTGTGTAAGGGCCCCCATGTAAGACACACGGGAAAAATTAAAAGCATAAAAATTTTCAAGGTAAGGATTTTTTTTTTTTTACTTACAAATGCAGTAAACTTAAGGTAAACTAGAGGATTAAAGGATTTCTGTCATATTTTCACAGTTTGAACATGATGGCATTTAAAAATACCTTATTCTTCTTTGATTAAAAGTAATACATTTTAGAATTTTGCTAATTAGAACTCTGTATGTGCTTTTGTTCATTTAGCCTCATTGAAAGTACTGAAATGCATTTCTTTTTCATGTGATAGTTAAGAATATCACTGTGTGTATAGTTGGCCTCTGTATCCACGGGTTTTACTTTTCTGGATTTAACTAACTGTGGAAGGAAAATATCTGAGAAAAAAATCATATCTAGACTGACCACATGCAAGCTTTTTTGAGTCACTGTTCCCTAAACGATGCAGTGTAGCAAATCTATACATATCCTATACTTTGTGTTAGTACTCTGGAGAGGATGTAAAGTGTGCAGGGAGATGAGGGTAGGTTCTATGCCATGTAATGGGAGAGTCTTGGGCATCCACGTATTTTGGTATCCTTGGGAAGTGTGGAACCAATTCCCTACAGAAACCAAGAGAGAGCTGTACTGTTTTTCTTGAATCGTCTAATGTGAGCAAAAATATTAGTCTACAATAAGAATAATGTAGGAAAAAGGAAAAACCAAAGGGAATGTGATGGTGTAATAGAGAAAAACGTTGTTTTGGCAATCGAGAGGTGCAGGGCTAACTTTGCAGTCTTTGCCTCTTTTGGCCTTAGTTTTCTCACAAGTAGAATGTGGGGCCACATGACAGCTTTACCCCTTATGCCCTTCACTCTGAGCTATAGGTCAGTGAGGCCGGTCTCCCCTTTCCGGGGTCTCCTGCCTCTTCTGCTCCCCTCTGGGTCATCATAGTTGCTCTTCGGCATTCCCTGTCCATCCCTCTCACTTTCGTTCCTGGAATCCATAGCGGACTCTACATAATTGACTGATAAGTAGTGTAATTTGGGCTGGCAAGTTTTAATTAGAATCAATTTCAGATTCTTCCCAGCAGTACAGAAAGTCTTCTGAAAGTTAGCAATATGGATGTTGCAGTGGAAAATTGTATATGTGGTTTTACGTGTAACCAGATGTTTGATATGTTGGTCAGAATCTTGTTTGCTGTTTAGAATTCCTCAGCATATTGGGAGGGCAGTCCTGAAATGGAAACATTGCAGAGGATCTATGGGATATCCTTTCCTGATAACAAAATGATGAAAACCTGGGAAAAGTTCCAAGAGGATGCCAAGAACCGAGATCACAGGAAAATTGGGAAGGTATGCCTCACATCCTCACAAGCATGCCTTTCTATTGCCTTATGATCATGTCTCATAAAACTAACTTTTAAAAACAATTTTTTTTCTCCTGTCTTCTTTTTTGCTGGTATTCATTGCCTGCTATTGAGTTCTTTCATGCTAATGCCTTAAGTTCTTCTAACCACTCTCCTTCCTGTATTTTTTATAAGATTTTAAAAAGTATCCCCTTCTCTTACCATGGTATAAAAATAAAATTGTTTTTTTAAAAATTGTGTACACTTGATAGCACACTGCATTTGGGAGGCAAGGCCGTGTATGGAAAGAATGAGATTTGAAAACAAGTTTTGCTGGGTTTTTTATCTCAGTCTTGGCACTGACCACCGCGATCTGTGATGGGCCCGTGTCCTCTTAGGGAACTCCCCACCCTTGTGTATCTTATGGGGTGGCCTGCAGGGTTGCTGTGAGGACGGACACTGGATGGTGGTGCCCAGTGCCCAGCAGACTGAGTAGGTGACAGCCAGGAGAATGACCATCAGCGCTTGAAGCCACCTCTTGCAGTAAACTTTTCTGAGTTTTTTACCTTGCTGTCTTGACATGAAATCCGTGTTCTAAATGCCACATAAGAAAACTAATGGTAGGTAATAACAGATTCCAGAAAAATCAAGTTCAGTGCTAAGTAACCATACATACGAATTGTAGTTTAACATGCTGTATCACATGCAGTTAGGGATAAGTACTTAGTGGCTTTGGAAAGCCTGCCTGACCCGTTTTACCCCTCATGTATTGCGTGAATGAGAAATAGTAACAAAAGATGAAATTAGAAATGTATTTTTGTTTCATTCTAGGAACAAGAGCTCTTCTTTTTCCATGATCTGAGTCCAGGAAGTTGTTTTTTTCTTCCTAGAGGAGCCTTCATTTATAATACACTTACAAATTTCATTCGAGTAAGTTAATTTTTAAAATATTTTGTTCTTATTCAACTGTGTTTTATGATTTTCTCCCATAGTAAATGGTGAAGTGTTTCCATTCATTTTATTGTAGTAATGTGAAATGAATTTTGAACCTAAAAGCAAAATATCAGTTTGTGCCTTCCAATATAAACATGGAAATAATTTCTTTCCCTGAATGCATTTTTAGATTTCATAACATGTACCTAGCATCAGTATAAACCTCTATGGTATGTAGAATGTACAGAGAAGCATTAGAAAAGGTGTAGATCAGCTGGTGACACAGGAGAAAAGAGAAAGTGTCTTTGGCACAAGATGCTAAACTATGAAGCATTGCTTCTCACCAAGTGGCCTGAGGGCCACTGCTACTCCTCTCTTATCTGTGGAAAGACTCCCAGGAGATTTGGCAGCTTCAGAGAAGCATGGAAAAACAATCGTGTAAAATACCTGTAATGTAAGTTTATAGATCGGAAAGTCATTGGTGTTTGCATAGTTAGAACTATACAGATACTGTTCAGAGCTGATCTATGTACATTACTAGGATTGCATTTCCATCTTGCCCTTCCTATAGCTAAGAGTTACAGTGATGTACCACACAATGATATTTCAGCCAGTGACAGATTGCATATATTATGGTGTTCTTATTAGATTGTATTGCTAGGCAGTCTTACTGACCCATAAGATGATTTTGTTGTGGTCAGCTTGGTTTGTGTAACTGCATGCTGTGATGACAGTGAAACAGCCTAGTGAAACAGTTCACAGAATGTGTCCCTTTCATTAAACAACACATGACTGGTCCCTGAAATTTTGGATTTCTATGTGCCTGTCACTAACTTACCCTCAAAAACTCAAACTCATTGTAGCATATTCTGCAATGTTTTTTTCTGAATTTGGTCCTTTCATTCCAACACTAACTTGATACCATGATTCTTGTATGTGGATGTCTTAGGACCTCTTTTCATCATCGTTCTGGTTACTCCTTCCTGTCTCTACCATTCTGAATCCTTTCTTTCCTGATCCCTGCCTCTCTCTTCCTTCAGTCACCTTTACTCTCACTTGAGAAAGCACTTTCTTCAGGAACTTTCTGAGAAAGGGGTACATAGAATGTACTGCTTCTTGTATTTGCTTTCCTTGTCTTGTTTTCCATCCTTCTTTTGTTACTGTGCCCTGGAGCCTGACGCTGACCCTGTGGCCTGTCACCTGCTTATGCTTTAGGGGTTGGCCAGTATGGGGCAATAGTTGAACAGAGGGCGGAGAGGTGAGATTTGAAGTACTGAAGATTGTTAGAGATTTGGGCAGGTGGAGGTGACCAGTCACAGCTGTGCTATCTTCGCTGGAAGATCAGCACAGCCCCTGGCACCTGTGACTCTCAAGGTTCATGGTGGAACGGGTACAGAATAAACAGAAAGTCTTTGTGGTGGCCTTAAAGAGCTCTCTTATCTTTTATAGATACAAGACAGACATGGCTGTTGGTCAGGCTCAAGGCCTGATTGTGTGGGTTGCAGATGTAAAGGCATTTAAGTTACAGCCACAGTGGTCTCTAATGCTAAGGTAAGGGCATTGGTTGGGAAGGAGTGGGTCTTTGAGGCTTGGAATGAGAATATGTAGCAGATGCAGATGAGGCTGAGCACTTTGAGTTTCCAGGAAACTTCCTTGAAGAAATTGGTCTTTTCGTGCAGAAAAAATATCCAGGGACTTTAGCTGTTTTTTTCCCTTGTTCAGTTGGATGAGTTTGCCTCTTCTCCCCACATCTAGCAATTTTTTATTATATAAAATTACAGTAGCAGATCTAATGATGCTTTTTCTTATTGGAGCTTTTAGCTCTGCCAGGATTGAAGATTGATCAGTTATTCTGATCAGAGATTGAGCTGGGTTAGGCTGGGCTTCCATTTTAATGAGAATCACCCTAATTCTCTTTCATCCCTGTCCCTTGGACATGGCCCTCTGGGGTTTCCAGTTGACATGCTGATGGATCTGTGGCTCTTCAGCCCCAAATGATTGAAGGAAAGTCAATTCTGCCCCTCTAATGTGCTCTGTTACTGAATAACACACTATTTCTTTTTAATGTTTTATTTGTGTCAGTACTGTTTGCATTCCTGATAGGAAATTGGTACATGTACATCTTAATTCTTTTTACTTTCCCTTCCCCTCCCTTCCAACACCCTACCCTTATCTCTTGGACTTCTTCCTATTTGCAAAAGCTCTATCTCTCCGTTTCCTGTTATCTTTTATTTTGCCTTCTTCCATTAGCAGAAACGTGAGACAGGACTCGGTTGGTCCTTTTGGTCACCAAATGGGGGAAGGTGTGTACGTGGGGTAGATCACCAGCAGTGCCAGACTGACTCGTGGGCTATGGGGCAGCCTGGTATCAACAGCCTCTGGCTCAGTGCCAAGGACTAGGTTCAGGGAGTTGTGGCCAGAGTGGTGGGGGCTGTGGTGCTGCGCACAGTGGCCCGTGCAGAGGCCATCTGCTGTGGAACCATTTTCCTCAGAACTAGAGCTGCATTTCTGCAGAAGGTCATGCAGGAGGCCAGAATGGGCATGTTCTTCCGAACACAAGGGTAATTCCAAAGCTCTAGGCTAAGATACCGCTTCTACTGAACTTTGGGTAAGCTTACTTCTATATCTTTTTGCTCTATTCAGGGGCTCAACAGATTGGACGTTGCTCACTTACAGGGTACCCAGAAATAGTGTTTGTCTGGGAACCCATGGAGCAATCAAACCAGCACAGAAGTCACCATCACAGATGTAAGCCGGAGTCGGCCTGGGCCAGGACAGGCAGTGGCAAATGCAGGAGAGCCAGCACGGGCATCCCTTGTGCCTCTCGGCGTGTATTTCTGTCACTTGCCTGGATGACCCTTGTGTTATCACACAGTCTCATCCATTATTGGTCATCCTGTGTTTATTTTCACCTAAAATCTATGTTGTGAGTTCAGCCACTGTCAGTGCTCTTCATGTAAGAGTAAGAGGAAAAGACATAATTAGGAGGAACTATACATGCTTAGCTTCTGTGGGTAGACATGAGGCTTCAGATGAAAAATCAGAGCTTCCTTTTCTGTATTAGGGTCTCTAGAGGAAAAGAATCAATAGAAAAAAAATATATATATAATTATATAAAGGTATTTATTGAATCAGCCTCCAGGATCAAAAGCGGGAGAGTCCACCATGACCAGCCAAGGGATCATAGGCAGGAGAGTCCACAGTGGTTGTCTGTGGGAGCAGACGTGGAAGATCCTTAGTGGCTGTCTGCTTGCTTGAGAGCTGGAGAATCTAGTAGCTGCTCAGCCCAAGATCAAAGCCATAGAACTGAAAGGATTAAGATGTAGCACCCGTCCAAGGTCAAAGGCCTGGGAGCTCACTGCAGAGTTGCTGCATTGGTGGGTTGAAGAAACTGGGGACCAATGTTCAGAGGGGATGGTAATGACTGGAGCTTTTCAGAAAATTGTATACCTCCTTCCTTCCCTTTTTTATTCCATCCGGGCTATAAGCCTATTGGTTGTTGCCATCCACATCTGGAGTGGGTCTTCTCTCAACAGTCCACTGCAAAATTAAGGTGGTAGCATGGCCTGGCTCCCTTTAAAACCTATAGGGGATCCTCCCTTGCCTCTTAGCTGCTGGGGGTTTGCCAGTCACCTGAGTTGCTCCTTGGCTTGTGGAACCATCACCGCAGTCCTCCATTTTCTCTTGATTCCTCCAATTTGTCTTCACATCATCTTCCCTCTATGCACACCTCTCTCTGTGTCCAATTTTCTCCTTTTTATGACACTAGGCATAGTGCACATTCTAATGACCTTGTCTAAATTCTATTGCACAGTAAAGACCCTCTTTCTAAATAAGCTCACATTCTGAAATACTGGAGTTAAAAATATCTTTTAGGGCAAATATAATTCAACTCAGGAGTGCATGGTTCAGATCTTCCCATAGGATCCAAGTTAGCAATCCTGCCTTCTTGGGGTTGCCACAGTTTCTCACTGACTTATGGAGAACGTGGGAACATTTTGATGGTATTGCAGATGTGGTCCTGACTCCGCTGCGTAACAGCAGCACAGTTACCCCCACTAGTTGGGAGCAATCATCTGACAAGTGTGGTAAGTCATTCTCTGCCTGAGGGGTCCATAGCAAAGGGAACCCAGATGGGCAAGGGACAGTCTCAATTCCCAGCCAAAGCATATCTTGGTTCAGTTGGGGGAAGAATTCTTCTCCTGTGTGTAAAGACACATACTGAGAGATCCCAAAGCTTCAGGGATGAAAAAGAGATTGTAAATGTTTCCAGAGAGAAATATCCAGAGACATAGGACTTGGTATCAGAATGGCATTGATATTTTCGATAGAAAACTAAAAGACAGAAAGCAGGCACAATGCCCTAACAACAGGAAGACCAGCCCAAGGAGGCTTTTTTTGCTGTTTGCATTTCTTCTTCTGAGATGTGTCTGTTCATTTCAGATGCCCATATTTGTACTGGGTCTTTAAATGTGAGGGAGTCTGATTCATTTGGGTTCTTTATGTATTCTAGATGTTAGCCCTTTTTATGAGGAGTAGCTAGTAGAAATTTTTTCCCATTCTGTGAGTTGTTTCTTCACTCTGTTGGTTTCTTTTGCTGTGCAAAAACTTTTTAATTCAATACCATCCCAGTTGTTGACTCTGTAATATTTCCTGTGCATTTGGGATTTGGTCATAAAGTCTTTGCCTATAACTATATCTTCTAGAGTTTTACCTATTCCATCTTCCAGCAGGTTGTTTCTGTTTTTATATTTAAATCTTTGATCCATTTTAATTTTAGTTTAGTGCATGGCACGAGATACGGGTTTAGGTTCAATTTTCCACATGTGGAAAGCCAGTTTTCCTAGCACCATTTATTAAAGAGGTTATCTTTCTTCTAGTTAAGATGTTTGGCCCCTTGTCAAGGACGAGGTACCTGAATGTACTTGGAGTTGTTTCTGCATCTTCTGTTCTGTTCCATTGATTCTTGGGTCTGTTTTTTTGCCAGTACCATGCTGTTTTTAATCACAGTAGCTGTGTAATATAACTTCAAATCAAGGATTGTGGTGCCTCTTGCCTTGCCCCTGTGCCTAGGATTGTTGTTGCTATTCTAGGTCTCTTCTGGTTCTATATGAATTTGAGGATTATTTTCTCTAGTTCTTTCAGGTGTGCTGTTACTATTTTGATTGGGATTGCATTAAATCTGTATAACAATTTTGGAAGTATGACCATTTTCACTATATTGCCTATCCAAGAACAGAGGATATCTTTCCATCTTCTTACATCCTCTTCAATAATCTTTTTCAGAGTGCTATAGTTTTCATTATATAGGTCTTTTGCTTCCTTCGTTAGATTGATTCCTAAGTATTTCATTTTTCTTGATGCTATTGTGAAAGATGTGGTTTCCCGCGTACAGAAATGCTATTTATTGCTTTTTAACTGTTGACTTTGTACCCTGCTATGCTGCCAAATTTGGTTATTAATTCTGTGAGTCTTTGGGTGACATTTTGAGGATCTTCTAATAGAGTATTATATCATCAGCAAATAATGGTAATTTAACTTCTTCCTTTTCTATCCAAATTTCTTTTATTTCTTTCTCTTGTCTAATTGCTCTGGCCAATGTTTTCAGAACTATATTGCGTAAGAGTGGTGACAGAGGACATCTTTGTCTTCTTCCTGATGGTAGAATGAAAGCTTTCAGTTTTTGACCATTTAGTATGATGTTGGCTGTTGGCTTGTCATAGGTGGTTTTTATCAAATTGAGATAAAGACCTTCTATTCTAATTTTCTGTAGGGTTTCTATCATGAATGGGTGTTGGACTTTGTAAGATACTTTTTCTGCATCTATTGAGATGATCATGTGGTTTTTGTCCTTGGTTCTGTTAATATGGTGTATTACATTTATTGACTTGCGTGTGTTAAATCATCCCTGTATCTTAGGGATGAATCCTACTTGGTCACGGCCCTAGAATCTTAATAGTCTGCACCAGCAGGCTGAAAGACTAGTGCTGGAAACTGAAGAATCTGCGCCAAAAGCAAAGGGACCACCCAAGATGAAGGCAAAGACAGGAACTCTACCAAAGAGAACAGCTGAAGCTCCTCTGAAATCCTTCCCTCCAATTCTCCTTTTATACATTCCATCAACAGTGCTCCCTTCCATGCCCGGCACCATGCTGACTCAATTCAGCTGGGCATTCCCCACTCAAGTTGACAATCAGTTAATCACCACACAGGGAACAGACTCACTGAAAGAGAAATTAGGGGAACAATTCCTTTCACAATAGCATCCAAAAAATGAAGTATCTATGATTCAATCTAACGAAGGAAGCAAAAGACCTCTATACTGAAATCTGTGGCACTCTGAAAAAGAGATGAAAGAGGATATAAGAAAATGGAAAGATATCCCTTACTCCTGGGTGGGAAGAATCAACATAGTGAAAATGGCCATACTTCCAAAACTGCTATACAGATTCAATGCAATCCCAATTGAAATTCCAACAGTATATTTCACAGAACTAGAGGAAACAATCCAAAAATTCATCTGGAACAAGAAGAGACCTAAAATAGCAAAGCAATTCTAGACAAGAGAGACATGACAAGGGATATCACAATCCTCAACTTGAAACTATACTACAAAGTCACTGTGATAAAAACAGCATGGTACTGGCAAAGAAAAAGACCTGAGGATCAGTGCAATAGATTAGAAGATACAGAAACAACTCCAGATGTACTCAGCTACCTCATCTTTGACAAAAGAGCCAACCATCCTCCCTGGGGAAAAGATAACCTCTTTAATAAATGGTGTTGAAAAACTGGATTTCAACCTGCCAAAGGTTAAAACTAAACTCTTCATCTTTCCACCATGCACTAAACTAAAACCCAAGTGGATTAAAGATCTAAATAGTAAAACAGAAACACTAAATTGCTGGAAGATAAGTTAGGTAGAACCCTAGAAGACACTGGCATAGGAAAAGACTTTATGAACAAATCCTCAGTAGCACAAGGAACTAGCACAAAAGAAATCAACAACTGGGATCTCATCTTATGAAAAACCTTCTGTGCTGCAAGAGAAACCATCAACATAGCTGAGAGACAACCTACAATGTGGGAACAAATTTTTACCAGCTGCTCCTCAGACAAAGGACTACTATCTAGAATATATAAAGAACTCAAAAAAATCAGACACCCAAAATATAGACCCAATTCCGAAATGGGCATCTGAAATGAATGGACACTTCTCAGGCAAAGAAGTAAAAGCAGCAAATAAACATATGCAAAAATGTTCAACATCACTGGTCATTTGAGAAATGCAGATGGGAACAATCTGAGATTGCATCTTACCCCAGAAAGAATGGCTGCTATCAAGAAATCAACCAATAACAAATGCTGGCAGGGTTGTGGGGAGAAAGGAACCCTTCTCCACTGTTGGTAGGAGTGCAGACTGGTGCAACCACTGTGGAAATCAATATGGAAATACCTCAAACAACTAGGATTAGAGGTTCTGTTTGACCCAGCTATCCCTCTGCTGGGTATCTTTGCAAAAGCATTAGAGGAATCATATATCACAATGATATATGCACACCCATGTTAATAGTGGCACAGTTTGTAATAGCTAAAACTTGGAAACAGACCAATTGCCCATCAACTGGTGAGTGGATAAAGAAGATGTGGTTTTTCTATAAAATGGAGTACTACTCAGCCATAAAGAATGAGAAACTAGAGTCATTCATAGCAGAATGAATACATATTGAGGCCATACTCTTAAGTGAAATAAATAGGACACACGTGTAAATACCAAGTAGTTTCTCTGGTGTGAAAAACTAAAAGTGTAAATAAGATCCAAATTGTATAACTGATAATGTGAAATAGGAAGAAAAGGGCTAACAGTGTAGGGAAGTGGTAAGGGTAGGGGAAAAGAAAAAACTGTGAGAAAAGAAAAAAAGGGAAGCAAAGTCTTTGTAAATAGGGAATGGTGGAGAGGGTGAAGGGAGGGCTGGGGTATGGAGAAAAAATGAGAACCAAGTTCTGTCATGTAAAGGTACAAAATCCCAAGGATGAATGTAACTGTACTGTATACCTAAAAAGTACCAATAAACTCAATTTTAAAAAATCACACAGGGTAGTACTTGCTTCTAGGCATGAGTTTGAGAGTGTTGTTTCTCTTTCAATTTCATTAGAGAGTTTGAGAAGTAGTGGCATGAGGTCTTCTCTAAATTTCTTATAGAATTCAGTGAATCCATCAGAACTTGTGCTTTTCTTTGTTGGTATTTTTTTTTAAATTGGTTTCACTGACATACTGGATTATTTAGAATATTCTTTATCTTCTTGATTTAGCTTTGGTAATTCATATCTGCCTAGGAACCTGTCCATTTCTTCTGAGTTTGCCATCATATTAGAGTATAGGTTCTCAAAGTAGATATTGATGATCTGGATTTCTGCAGGATCTTTTGTGATTTCACCCTTTTCATTCCTAATTACAAGGGTTTGGGTCTTTTTTGTTCCTTTTTTGATAAGGTTAGCCAAGGGCTTATCTATTTTACTTAATCTTTCAAAGAACCAACTCTTCAATTCATTGATTCTTTATGTTGTTTTTCTTAGTCTTCTTTGTGTTAATTTCTTCTCTCATCTTCACAATTTCCTCCCTGTACATGCTTTGAGTTTAACTTGCTCATTTTCAAACCTTGAGGTTCAACATTAGATTATTTTCACTTGCTCTGCTTTTCTGATATGGGAATTCATCACTATAAATTTCCCTCAGAACTGCTTCCATTGTGTTTTATAAATTCTGATATGTCATATTGGCATTACTGTTCAACTGTAAAACTTCAATTTATCTGTGACCCATTGATTATTTAGGAGAGTGTTATTTAATTTCCATGTGTTTATGAAGTTTTTGTGGTTTCTTTTGCCCTTGATTTCCAATATCATTGCACTGTGATCTGCTAATATGCAAGGGGTAATTTCATTTCCTTTGCATTTATTTAAATATGTTCTATAAGCTAGTATGTGGTCTACTTTGGAGAACATCCCATGTGCTGCTGAGAAGAATGTGTAGTCTGTTGTTGGGTGGAACACTCAGTAGATATCTACTAAGTCCATTTGTTCAGATGTTCAATTCAGCTCTGGTATTTCTTTGTTCATTTTCTGTCTAGGTGATCTATTTGTGACAGTGAGGTATTGAGGTCCCCTATTACCATTGTACTAGCGCTTATCTGATTTTTCATATCCATTAATGTTTGTTTTATATAGTTGGATGTGGTGGTAGTTGGTGCTTATATATATTTATACTTGTTATCTCTTCCTCTTGGATTTTTCCCTTAAGTATATAGTGACCTTTGTCTCTTCTGATCAGTTTTGATTTCAAATCCACTTTGTCTGCAAATAGAATAGATACCCCTGCTTTTTTCTGGGTTCCTGTCATATGGAATATTGTTTTCCATCCTTTGACTTTCAGACTATGAATTTCTTTTTAAAACTGTATGCAGCATATTGTTGGATCTTGTTTCTTGACCTACTCTCCAATCTGTTTCTTTTCTTTTTTTGAACTGTGGATCAAACTCAGGTCCTTGTGCTTGTGAGGCAGGCAGTGGAACCAATGAGCTAAATCCCCAACCCCAGTCTGTTTCTTTTGATTGGTGAATTGAGATCATTCACGTTGATGGTTATAACTGATATGTATTATTCTTATCTTGGCTGTATTATTTTCCTGAGGCCAGTTCCCTTTCTTTCCTTTCTGTTTAATTGCTTTTCTTACCTGTTGGAATTCTTGGAAATGTTGTCTTCATTGTCTTTTTCTAAAAGGTTTGTATTGAAGTCTGCTGTGATTCTGATGAGTTTTCCTTTATCTGTGATTTGTTTCTTCTCTCTTATCACCTTTTGATATTCTGTTCTTGTGTTGAATTTCTGGAATCTTTACTATTACAATGCCTTGGTGTTTTGTTGTTGTTTTGTTTTGTTTTTCACTGATCATGACTATTTGGAGCTGTGTATGCCTCACTTATCTATATGTGGAGTTCTTTTTCCATGCTTGGCAAACTTTCTGCTATTCTGTGAATATTTTTTATGCCTTTTATGCTATCTTCTGATTCTTCATTGATTCCAATTAATATTATATAAGTCTTCTTTGCATTGTCTAGCAACTGTTGGATTGATTTTTTTGTGGTCCCTTGCTATTTTTAAGAGGTCTTTCATTTGATGATGGCCTACCACAACCCTATCTTCTAGATCTGACTCTGCTGTATACACTTTCAGTGGAATTTTTAATCCACTGGATTTCTGTTTGAGTCTGGAAATCCAGATACTCTATTTGAGTATGGAATCCAGATATTTTCTGTGTTGAGCATTCATGATTTCCATGTCTTTCCTAAACTTTTTTTTAAATCTGTGTTTACTCTAGATCCACTAATCTTTCCCTTCATTATGATTGTCATCTCTTTAATTACCTCTGTTTTGTTTTTGCCAGGAGACTTATTGATCTGTTTTGTTATTTCTGCTGCCATCATTTCATAAAATTCACCTGGGAGTTTTTTATTTCGTCCACCTTGATAACCCCTTGATTTGACTTGGGCGAGTTGAGGGTTATGGGTTGCATCTTCCTTCCATGTTTTCTCCTTTTCTATTTCTGGTTTGTTTGTTTGTTTGTTTTCTGTGTTGAGGCTTGTAAATTGCTCATGGTAGGTAGCTTTATTAATAGTGTGGAATGACTTTAGGGAATGACTACTTTTCAGAGATGTCTTCTAGGCATAGTTGGCTTTTGACTTTTGAGTCTGTCCCAAGACCCTACTCTTCAGTTTATTAGGGATAAAAGGTTACTGCCTATTTGGCCTAGCACTCAGTTCCTTGGTACTGCACTATAGTACTGTTTATGACACTCAGGCAACCTAGGTATTGGCATACTAGGAAGATCAGTTGATCAACAACTATGTCATCTTAGCTAAAAGTATAATCAGTAATAACATTAGCATCAAGCACAGACTAGAAAATGACAAACTGTGATAACTATTAATTTGTCCCTTTACAGAATAAGATTTGTAGTTATATAACACTAAGGCAAATCAGAAAATTATGTACAGTAAATATCATGTCAGTAGAGCAGTTTGACCCTAAGGAGAGAAAATCTAAAAGGGATAAGAAAAAAAAATAAAGAAATAAGAGAAGGAATTTAGAGTTGTGCATGGTGGTGCATACCTGTAACCCCTGCTCTCAGGAGGCTGAGGCAGGAGGGTCACTGGGAGTTCAAGTCTAGCCTGGGCTACACAGTGAGTTCAAGGCCAGTCTCAAAAAGAACAAAAAAAAGAGTTTAGAACCAAAGCTGAATGACAAAGGAATATTATCCAAACCTTGGGAAATTGGTGAAGACAGGAGGGAAAGAGAGAAAGAAAAAACAAAACAGAAAGCAAACAAACAAAAAAAACAGTGTCCATGAATTTACTCATGAAAAAACAACAACCAAAACAAAAGCAAAGAAAAAAATTTATTTTCCTGTGATTTCAAGCCTGTGACTACTTTTTGAGGTCTACAGTTTTGTGGCAGTGTCCAGTTCAGGGTGTGACTCTGCTCTTGCTGGGAGACAAAGGAGGCAGTCAGCATCCAGATCTGTGCTGGATAATCCCAGCAAGGCTGCATTAGGACAGGATGCCATTCTAGTACTTTCAAATCACAGAAGTTCAGGCTGATCCTGTCCTCTCGTCATGGGGCTTGGGTCAGAGTCACTCAGCCTACAACACTGGATATCTCTTGCTGGCCTGACCATGACTCCCTGACCCTGGGCGTCTCCCACAGCTGTCCCTCAACCAGTCACTGTGGGATTTCAGCCCTGGGGCCCTGACTTATCAACCTCTGGCTGCTCTGAGTCCCGGATTCAGTTGGCCCCTCCCTAAAATGGCACCCTCTCCAGGGAACATGGCAGTCTCTTAGACTAGAGTCACTTACCGGCTGTCCTTCCACTGGTGCATTTTCCCTGGAGGCCTCTGGAGTCACCCACCCTCACTCTGTCTTTATAGATTCGGTCCTCCCTTCTCACACCATTTTCCAGGAGAAAGTTCCTTTTTCTGTCTTGTGGTCTGTCTCTTTACTTTCTCTGTGGCTCACATTTTCCCTTTAGATCCTGCCTGACTCCTAGGAATCCACCTCCCTCCTCCTTTTCTTCCCTGAGTTGTTATTTTCCAGTGTCTGGATTTTGAATCTTAGAGAAGTTCATTTGTTGCTGCTTACCACTGTCCCATGTTCTTGGAAGTCTTTGTATATTGTATTTTAATTACTAATTTTTAAAGTACTAAAATATTTATATTATATATTATTACATAAAATAAAATAACCAGTGAATATCTTTTTTCCTGGTCCAGAAACTACTGCAGCTAAAACTGAAGACATATGAATCATGAATTAATATAACATGATCCTGAGTTTTTAAAAGATATACCTTACTCATAGTGTTACTTTGCGTAGAATCGTGATCTTTCCTAGTAGGTTTTAACATTTGGTGCCTTTACTTGTAGGAGGAATATCACAGTCGTAACTTCACAGAAGTGCTGTCTCCCAATATGTACAACAGTAAACTCTGGGAAACCTCAGGCCACTGGCAGCATTACAGTGAGAACATGTTTACCTTTGATATTGAAAAGGAAACTTTCGCCCTCAAACCCATGAATTGTCCAGGACACTGGTGAGTATTAAAGTGAAGTAGACCCTCCCTGAGTACATAGCACGCTTCATCATAATTAGATTTTAATGCTATTATTTTGCTTTTTGGAGTTAAGTGATTCTTTTTTGTTTTGTTTTATTTTTTGGTACCGGGGATTGAACTCAGATCCTTGCACTTGTGAGGCAGGCGGTAGAACCACTGAGCTAACTCCCCTGCCCATTAATTGATTCTTTAATCTGAAGACTGGTTACTAATCCTATGCAGAGGGCTTTAAAGTGAATTATAATCAATAAGTGAACATTCAGTGGGTGTATGAAAACTGGAACAGAAATTATTCTTCAAATACTTCAGAGATGTGAATGTAAAGTTCAGTAATTCTGAGAAGAGGGTTGGGAAACGTGCGTATTTAGCATGTGCAGGCCCTGGCTTAGATCCTCAGTGATGAATAATAATAAATAAGAACACTGATGATAATTAAAATAGAAGAAATGTTTTAACTTGATGATCTAAGAATAAGGAGTTTGCAAATCTTAAGACTTAATTATAATTTCTTAATATTTAAATAGTTGTCCTTTACTATGCAAAAGCTGTGTTCCTGCATCTCTCCTAGTCTAATGTTTGCCCACCGTCCACGATCTTGGCGGGAGATGCCTATTAGATTTGCCGATTTTGGAATTCTTCATAGAAATGAACTGGCAGGGACTTTAAGTGGCTTAACCCGAGTCAGGCGCTTCCAGCAAGACGATGCTCACATCTTCTGTATGGTGGAGCAGGTAGGCAAGAGTAAAGCATGACTGTCACTGATTCACTGTTACCCTGAACACATCCCTTAGTCTGTCAGAGTTCTGTGTAATATGATGTTTGGTCTGGTCTCTGAGGATTCTCGGCTCCAACATTCGGCGCTTCTCTCAGTTGAGTCCGTAGGACAGTAGTTTCCTCTGGAGGGAGCGTGACTGTCACCTCCCCTGGACAGCCCTCCAACCCCTTCCTCCTGTGTGCTGTGCCTTTTCATGGTGCAGTGCCCTGGGCTGCTCGTTTGCCACCCCTGCTATGGTTGGGAGCCTCGGCCGCCTCACCTGCTCGCACACAGGTAAAGCTGCAAGGAAGGAGCAGGTGATGACCAAAACAGTGACTCGCTGCTAAAATCCGGCTTCATATCCATCTGACACAGAATTTCTTTCATTTTAAAACATGCCACAGGTGCGTTTATTTTGGTGTTCTATCTAAGCAGTTCACTTGTTCTACTTTTAGACTGAAGAAGAAGTAAAGGGGTGCTTGCAGTTTTTGCAGTCTGTTTACTCAACTTTTGGCTTCTCCTTTCAATTGAACCTGTCAACAAGGCCTGAAAACTTTCTCGGAGAGACAGAGATGTGGGATGAAGCTGAGAAGGTGAGAAGAACCAAGGGGCTTACTCATTTTTGTCAATGTGAAGAGCACCCAAGAAACTGCACTTCCCTAGAAATGTTAAAATTAAAAGTTATGGGATAAATATGCAGAGTGTAGAATGTGATTTTCAATTTCTCTTTGAAACAGTGGCAGTAATACCTTATATTTGTTTCACACTCTAAAGTTTATATCAGGTATTCATTTATAGCCTTCATATCAATCACAAATAACCAGCTTAAGGTTTTAACAAAATCCTCCTGTTTGCAGTAACCCTTTATTTGTTTGGGTGGTTTTAAAATGTTGCCTGTGAGTCTTGTTAGTCTGACTCCAGAGTCCCAGAGTTGAGAGCTCTGGGTGTGGACACACGTCTAATGCCCGCATGCCTTCCACAGGCCCAGCCTGTTGTGCCCCCCTCTATCTGGAGACACTCGGGCATCACATGTCAGCTTTGAAAAAGTAAAATCATAAGGTTTTTTTCTTCCTTAAACATGAAAAGGATATAGCGTATCGCCTCTGTTATTAGATGAGAAGGTGTGGTCAGATCCCCTGCTCTGCCCATCGGGCTGCCTCTTCCTGGAATACTCACAGGAGCTGAACACACAAATCAGGAGAAAGAAGAAAGAATTGAACAAACACTGCAGTAATAGTGTAACGTTGATTTTTTTTTGTGCTGCTCAGAGTACAGAGCCTGTCCAGAGGTGTATGGAAGCACTTAGGTCTGAGTTCCAAATGGGGTCTCCTCCCACTGCCCCCGTGCCTGTCCTAAAGTCTTCTGTGTCTACAGCATGGAGGAAGAAACTCAAATGAGACAGTCTCTGCCCCAGGAATGATACTGATTAAATTTACCTGCCAGCCACACAGAAGCAGGAAGAGGCAAACAGGATGCAAAACTTGGCTCAGAGCTGTTTTACCTCCATTGAGTCTTTAGCTGTGTGGATGGAATTACAGGAGACCTCCAAGGATCCAGCATGAAATGGTGGCGGTGGCGGTTCCCGTACTGTTGTCATACTGCCTCAGTTTGTAGTGAGCTTGAATGACATAGCTTACAGAGACATTGGGCACAGTGTCGGGCTCACGTCAGTGCCCAGTGGGTGTCAGGTGTTGGTCTTGTCATCATCATTGTCGCTGTCACCCACTCCAGTCACGTGGAAATGGTTGGGCTGTGGGAAGGTGAAAAAGGGACGGACCAGGGATGGGCCTGGCATGGGGAGAAGGGGTAGAAGTCCCACCATTTTTCGTCTCTTTTAATTGATGTGGCTAAATAGGTTAGCAGCCAAGGCCATGGTCACTCAGGGAGCTGACTGCACCGTCCGGGTGGGCCTGCTTCCACTTCCGGGGACTTCTCACACTGACCTCAGTGGGATGCGTACTTGAGGGTTTTCTTCTTGTGTCTTCAGAAGTCTCTGAAATGATTTGAAAGAAACATATTTTATATAAATCTAAGCTTTCTTGGCCTGGTCTTAGCTTTGCCTGCTCCTATTAGCTGCCTTTTTCCTACCTCCAGAGGCCTCGTGAGAAGCAGTGAGCTCTGTTTTATGCTTTTCTCCAGCGCTTGGTCCTCCTTTGGCTTTTAGAAGCCCTGTGCGTTAGTCAGCTTTCCCGTCACTGAGACACAGCACCTGATGCCCAGGAAGGAAGGTTTAATTTAGCTCATGGTTTCAGAGCTTCAGTACATGACCAGCTGGCTCCGAAGCAGAGACGTCGTGGGGGAAGCCTGTGATGGGGCAAAGCTGCTTAGTTCTTCACAGCAGAGAAGCAGAGCAGGGGAGCAGCACCAGAGAGGAAGGGGCCAGGGACCATGTACTGTATGGTACTCAGGGTCCTGCCTCCGTGACCCACCCACCCAGACACACCCAGAGCATGCTTTGTAAATCTGCTATGCATTTCTTAATCTAACGAAGTTGACAAGTCAGGATTAATGGTTATTCTCTGGGAGCTCCCAACATTCCATTCTTAGTTACTGCTGTGGGAGGGGCTGGTTTTCCGTGGGATCAGTACCGTTGTTCTTTCTTCAGAGAAGTGAAATCACCAGGGGCTTCCATGCCTGTGAAAGGCTGTGTGGAGAGGTCTCTTCCTGGTCCTAAGGAGAAAGGCAGCCGCTTCTGTAAAGTTAGGCCTATGAGTGACAGTCCCAAGATGTCAGGAATGAGATCGCTGCCTCTCCCATGACCAGATCCTGGCTGAGGTCCTGGAAAACCTGCCATGTCCCAAGGAGTCTTCTCCCTGCAGCCTCACAGCCACAGCTCTGCCTTCACTCCCCAGAGTGAGCCCTCTCCCGGGGCACCAGTGTGTAAAGGTGATGACAAGAGTTTGGGTGATGTTTTAACAATATTCTGGCCAATGACTTCGGAATAACCAGGTTCTTCCCAAGGAAGCTGTGTTCACAGGAATACCAGGAGGATGCAGAGCCCTTACTAACACCCACGTGGACATCCACTCAACTACAGGGTGACCCACCCACCCAGACACACCCAGAGCATGCTTTGTAAATCTGCTATGCATTTCTTAATCTAATGAAGTTGACAAGTCAGGATTAATGGTCATTCTCTGGGAGCTCCCAACATTCCATTCCATTCCATTCCATTCCATTGAGACTCTCACCACAAGCTATGTTAAAAGCATGTCATAGCTTAGGCTAAAGACCAAAGTGGGTCTTCTCCCTCAATACCCATGGAATAACAGCTATGTGTACGGAGGTAGAAGAAGAGAGAGAGAAATGGCAAAGCCTCCTGACTTGGCTTTCTTCACCCACCCGCACATTGCATGAGGGAAGTAGTGAGGTGAATGTCCTCCTGCTTTTTCATGTGCAGAGAAGGAAACACAGCATCTTAGAACTCTTACAGGAGACAGAAGACACCACTATGTAGGGTAGAGGGAGCTACACTGAACTAATGTCACATGTAATTAAGATTTATAGTGGCTTTTGTGAGCTATATGATAAAAGATAAAAGTATACAATAGAGTAGAAGTTTTAAATGTTCTCTTCTTTATATATAAACAGCAACTGCAGAATAGCTTGATGGAATTTGGGAAACCATGGAAAATAAACCCAGGAGATGGAGCATTTTATGGCCCTAAAGTAAGTAGACCATCTACTTAAAATAAGAGTAAAATTTAAAAGAAAAATAAGTGTTTCTAAGCAAACATCATTTAATTTACAGATTGATATAAAAATCAAGGATGCCATTGGCAGATACCATCAGTGTGCTACAATTCAGCTGGATTTCCAGTTGCCTATTAGATTTAATCTCACATATGTTAGGTGAGTGAATATGATAAATAATATATACTACTGTCCTAGTTATTTGTCATCTAAGCGTGAACAACACAGAACTGAGTATTAATTGATGTCCAAAACATATGCATGTATTTAGTCTGTGTTTACCTATGTGTAATCTAGTAGGGAATTTTCTGTTGCTAAAGACAAATACTTGAGGCTGGGTCCTTTATAAAAGAAGAGGTTTATTTGGCTGATCTGGTGGCTGGAAAGTCCAGACAGCAAGGCGCCAGCTCTGAGGAGCGCTTCCCGGCCGCTTCTCAACATGGTAGCGAATTTAGGCGTGACTGCGTGTAGAAGGGAGCGAGTGCATGGGCTGAGCTTGAGAACTGACCCAGTCCTGTGAGGCTACCCTTCTAAAGGTAATGCCCAGTGAACTCATCACTTCCCACTAGGCCCCACCTCTAAAGGGATCGACCACCTGTTGGTCTAGGGGTATAGCACACTGAAAGAAGATCCGTCAACACTGTCACACAGTCGGTGTGAGGACCAGGCTTCCACACGTGAACCTGTGGGGAACCCTCAGACCAACCTGAGTGTCCCGAGGACATGGCCTGGTGGAGAACGGAAGATAAGCGAGCATAGGATTAGAAATCTGAACAAAGTACCATGAAAATACAGGCCAGCGGCAGAAAGAGACTCCTCGAAGAGCTGGCAAAGGCCCTCTGAGACACTTGCCAGTGAAAGCAGGGGAAAAGGCAGTTTCATCACTACAAATTACTTCTTTTTAAAAATTAATTGATTTTTAAAATTTTCTTAGTGCATGTTTGCAGTTCATGTAGTTTACAGTCATTATGTGCCAGGAAAAGTGACTTCTTTTAAAAATATTTCTTGACATGCAGTACAACTGTGTGTGCATGTGTACATGCGACATATCCAGGTCGATGAATTTAAAGCATGCGTAGAGTGGAGTAGGCTCCGCAGTTGGAACTGTGACCCTCCAGCCTCCGCATGACGCTCTCTTGCAGTTGTGTTTCCTCCTGCCCTTACCCTGGCAGCCATAGCCACTGATGTGTCCTCCCTCGCTCTGGCTTGGCCTTTCCCAGAATGTCATATAAGGGGACTCACGCAGTATGTGACTTTGGGAGACTGGTGTTTTCACATAGCATAATGCCTTGGAGAGTCATTCGTGTTTTCGCACGTATTGGTAGTTTATTCCTTTGATTGCCTCTTAGTAAGCGATTGTACAGATCTGCCAAGATTTGTTCATCCGTTCACTCATTTGAAAGGCACTTGGTTGTCTCCAGTTTTTCGTGATTATGTATACAGCTTCTATAAACCCTTGTGGATAGGTTGTTGCATAAATACAATTTTTGTTTCTCTAGAGAGAATACATAAGAATGTTCATATGATATTTGTTTAATTTGCTAAGAAATTGCCAAATTGTTTTCCATAGTAGCTTTTCATATTCTCACCAGCAATGTATGCGAATGCCATGTTTTCCACATCCTTGCTAGCACTTGGTATTGTCAGGGTTTGTTTTTTGGTGCTGGGGACACAGAGCCTCACACACACGAAGCGAGCACTCCACCACTGAGCTATACCCAAGCCCTGTTTGTTTAAGGACTTCTGGTAAGCGTATAGTATTTCATTATGTTTTGATTTTGTATTTCTTCAGTTGCTAGTAGTGTTAACATTTTTTTCATGTGTTTATTTCCCATTTATGGATTTTTACAATTTTTCTGAGATAGAGTCTTGCTTTGCACTTCAGGCTGGCCTTGAACTTGTGACGATCCTCCTACCTCAGCCTGTCAAGTGCTGGGATTACAGGTTTGCACCACCATGCCAGGCTTATTGATCTGATTTGATGAAGTGTCTATTTATATCTTTCGCACTTTTTTTTTTTTTTTTTTTTTTTTTTTTTTTTTTTTCCCCTTTTTTTTTTTTTTTTTTTTTTTTTTGTACCAGGGATCAAACTCAGGTCCTTGCAGTTGCAAGGCAGGTGGTGAAACCACTGAGGTAAATCCCTGACCCCTGTCCATTTTTAAATTGGGTTGTTTTCTTATCATTGTTTTGTGAATTCTAGACACTATTTTGATGGATATATGATTCACAAATACTTTTAATCTGTAGCTTTTTTCATTTTTCACAATGTCTAAGCATTCCCATTCAGATTTTTTAATTTCAGTGAAGTTAATTTATAAAAATTTTTCTTTTATGGGTCATGCTTTTTGCACCATGTCTCTGAATTCTGACAAAGCACACGGGCCACCGAGATTCTTTTTGTTATGTTTTATTGTAATTTTTTACTTTTAAGTGTTACATTTAGATGTAAGATCTGTTTTGCAATATTTTTTGGTGTAAAATGTGCAGTTTAGGTTAGTGTTCATTGTTTGCATCTAGATATCTAGTTGTCCTGACATTGTGTGTTGAAAAAGTCGTTCTTTCGTCATTGACTTGTATTTGTTTCTGTCAGAAATCAATGGGACATTTATGAGGGTTTATTTCTAGGTTTTTTTCAGTTCTGGTCTGCTGACTCACTGATTAACCCTCTTCAATACCATACTATCTTGACTGCTGTAGCTTTACAGTAAAATTTAGATTCAATAATGTGGATCCTTTATTCCTTTTCAGAATTGTTTTGCTTTTAATAGATCTACTTAAAATACCCTGGTGGGATCCCTGATTGGAACTGCATTGTATCTAGAGATCAGTTTGAGTGTCTGGACTACATGAAGTACTCTAATCCATGTCCTTCCTTGATTTCTTTGCTCATTTCTTCTAGATTTCAAAAGAGAAGTCTTGTTAATATCTTCTTAAATGTTGAAATAGATGTAGATGTAAAATATCTAGGAGTTTCATTTCTTGGGAGTGATTCTAAGTGTTACATTCTTAATTTTTGAATCCATATGTCCATTGCTACTATAGGGAAATGCCACAGAGTTTTGTATGTTTATCTTGTATCCTAGGACTTTGCTGAATTCATTTATTATTCTATAAAGGGTTTTTTGTGTTTTATTTTTGGCGATAGGGAGACTCTTGGGATTCTCCGTGGTTGTAGATAAGCTTGCCACCACAACAGGGACAGTTGAACCCTTCATTTCTGCTTGCATTGTTTGCTTTCCCTTGCTGTACTATACTGGCCAGAATGTCACATAACTGTTGAGGAAGAGGGATGAGAGCAGACACTGTGGCCTTGTTTCTAGTCCTAGGAGTTATCACTTTGTGTACACTGTGATCTAAAGGTCTGTTGTAGATGTCCTCTATCAAATTAAAGAATTTCCCCTGTATTTCTAGTTTTTCAGAAGTTATTATCAGAAACGTGTTGAATTTTGTTAAATTATTTTTCTTCATCAATTGATATGGGCATATGATTTTTATTCCGTAGTCTGTTAATATGGTGGATTACGTTGACTTAGAATATTGGAGAAGCCTTGTGTTGCTGGGATAAAACCTACTTGATTATGGTATGTCATTGTTTGTTGTATATCACTGGATTCATTGTCCTGATAGCTTGTTGAGTGTTTGATGTGTGCTATTGGAGTATGTTAGGATAATGTATGTTATTGAATGTATGTTATTGCAGGATATGGGTCTGTAGTTTTCTTTCTAGTGACATTTTTGACTGGTTTTAGTGACTGAGAATGCGGACCTCATCAAACAAGTAGGAAAGTACTCCATACCATTCTGTTTTGTAGAAATTATAATATAGAAGTGATGTTATTTCTTTTTCTGATGTTTGGTAGAATTTGTCATGGAAAAACCAACCAGTGCTATAGGTTTCCTTTAGGGGGAAAAAAGGCAAAATTATTGGCATGTTTCCAATCCAGCAATTTTTGGTAGAATATTTTACTATTAAGATTCTTATGACAAATGAACAACAACTTTTCATCCAAGGAGGATGTGGAGAAGAAATAGACCAGCTGAGCAGCCATCAGTCCTCAGTGAGTGTGGAGAAGAGCAGAGCAGTGGAAGCAGTGGGCAGTAGATAGGTCAGAAATGATGATTAAAACCAGAAAGTGGTAGTGGAGATGAACAAAATGGGTGTGTTTAGTTATGTTTTGAAGGAAGAACTCATGGGATTTGTACAGGCGTAGGGAAGAGAGAAGCATCAAGGTTAGTACCATGGTCCAATAAGGGTTATTCTAAGAAAGCAAAGGAAGTTTACCATGGAGGTTTGTATTACTGAATTCATTGCATTCAACCTTGCAGAAAAGCACCAGGTAAAGTTTAATATTCACTCCTGTGAAGTGGGCAGAAAGAAATTTATTGTGATAAATAACATTTATCAGAAAGCAGCAGTTATAAATATCTCAAGATGGTTGGGAAGGGGTAAATGTGCCTACTATCTGCCCTTATCAAAAATGATGATGATGGCAATTACAACTCATTTGAAGTGAACGTAACAAATGAGTCTCTTTTTATTTTGTGTTTTAGTAGTACCTAGCTGGTATGAGTCTTAGATGAAAACTTCTCATATGAATATACTGTATTTATTGCAATAAAATGGAGTTCATCTTTCCAGGAAACTTGGCACAGACTTTTTTGGAGTGGCTTACAATTAAAGGTCATATGTGCTTTTTTCACCTTTTTTTTTCCCCCTAAAGGAGAGGAAGTCATTAAATGTAAATTGTGTGTCTTAGAGTTTCAGGTCTGCAAACAGCATCTGAACAATGACTTCTAGAACAAATATCAAGAACATTTTGAAAAATGAAGTTTATGGTGGGGCCAGGGTAGTGGCAGGAGTAGGGTGTATTGGGTCGAACAAGCTTGGTTGTGAGTGGACATTCTATGAAGCTGAGAGTGTATGTGGGAACTCATAATACTACTATCTAATCTTTTGTATGTTTTCTGTGTTCTCTGATAAAAAATTTAAAAAATAAATGAAGAAGCTACCAAAGCAGTCTTTTGTTTGAGGAAACAAAACAGCCACCAGTAATGTCAATGGAGAAATATTTAGAAACACTAACTCTACTCAAAGTTACATATAAAGAAACTGGGTGTGGTGGTGCATGCCAGCCTTTGGGAGATTTGAGTCCAAGGCCGGCGTGGACTACATAGCAAGATCTTGTCTCAAAAAAAGTTAAATAAAATGAAGACAATAAAATTATTTCTTAGGAGAATACTGAAATGTATAATTTTTATTTTTTAGTAAGGATGGGGATGATAAAAAGAGACCTGTGATCATTCACCGAGCCATACTGGGATCAGTAGAAAGGATGATCGCCATTCTCTCAGAAAACTGTGGGGGTAAATGGTAAGTGATAATGGGAAAGAAAAACTAGATGTCTCTTATCCTTAAAAATGATGTTTATCAAGATTAAATTGGTACCTGCTGGACATTTAGCTCAGTGGTGCTGCCACCTGCCGTGCAAGCACAAATTCCTGAGTTCGATCCCCAATACAAAAAAAAAAAAAAAGATTAAATTGGTAGGAAAAATTGGAAGTTCCTGCTTTATAGTAGCAAATACCCCAAAAGCAAATAAAGAATTCTTGTTTCATTTACCAGATCAGAAAACAGAAACAAAGAAAGCAAAGGCAGAGTGGTGTAAAGCTGTACTATTTGCTCTTTGGGGCACTCAGTCATTTCCAAGAGTTATCTTTGAACCTGTTTGAAGTCTTCGAAGGTCCAGTGGCTGTCTGGAAGACTGTGTTCAATTTCCTGGGGTGCTGCCCCTCGCTGCACCATCATCCTCTGCAACCCACGTTGCATACATGTGTGGGTTTCCTTTGGCCATCGACTGAGAAAGAAAACATGTAAATTGATCAGTGAATGGCCTGAATAATAGAGCAGCACAGCAGAGGATAGCTGTATTAGCACATCCCTATTTAAGGGTGATGGTGGGGAAGGGAAATGTCTTCCCTGCAGAATGTGGAGTGATGCATCTTGAAGTCCCCTTTGCTTGGGAGAAAAACCGGTCAAACTTATGGAGCTATGCTGATGCAGGGCTCTGGCTACTGCTTTGGACACAAGGTCAGAGACTGAGAAGTATAGACTGGAAATATAGGTGACAGATCTAGGGAAAAGAACTGTGACTGCTCACAGTGCCACAATAGTGGTGCATTAATCAGCTTTCCCGTCACTAACACTTAATACTTGACACCCACATGTTAAAGGAGGAGAGGTTTAATTTGGCTCATGGCTTAGGGGGTTCAGTCTATGGCTGGCCGACTTCAAGGCAGAAGTATCATGGTGGGAGGACATGGCAAGGAAAGCTGCTCGCCTCACGTGGACAGGAAACAAAGAAGGGAGGAACTAGGCCCAAGAACACACTCTTCCAGGATATGCCCCATGACTCAGCTCCAGTCAGGCCCCCCTTTCTAGTAGCACACTTTAGCCATGGACTCATCATCAGTGGATTTATGCACTGATGAGGCTAGCGAGAACCCCAATCCACTCACTTTAAGAAGCCCCACCTCTGACTACGTAAGACTTTTAGGGAATATTTTATACCTAATCCATCAAGATGATATTGCCCACTAAAGTCCTTTATTGTTGAAGGGATTTTTCTACTGTTCCGGTAACATCTACTGATGGCTCAGTGGTTTATGAATAAATAAAATGATCACAAGGGGACATGCATAGGCTCATCAAATGGAAGTTCCCTCACCGAGTTCCATCACTGTACTCTTCCTTTGAGAAGTAAGGCATTATGCCTACATTATTGGGCTTGCTGCTGTCCTGGTACACTGAGAAGCAACTGGCCTCACGAGCCGTCACAGTACCACCTGGCAGATCACACATCCGTGTGACCTAATTTCTTACAATTAAGAAATTGACAGAGCATCCGCTAATGCAGTTCATTTCTCTCTTTAGGATCTACCGCCCCCACTGCTGCTGTTGCTAGGCACAGTATCTGTAGCTCCTGCTCTGGACACTGGGTGTGGGTGCCACTGCTCAGGTCACTGTCACAGATTTCTTCCAAAACTGTCTTTGCATCAACCCTTGTCAGAATGGATTCTCCCTGGTTCCTCCTCCTGTGTGCCACTCTGTCCCAAGTCAGCATGCCATGCTTGAAATGACTGGCAGAATCTAGAGTCCATGGATGTATTCTCACACTCACAAAGAGAAGCAAATTTCTGAGCAGTAAACATAAGATGGGGAATTTTACAAATTGAAGATCTTCCAAATGTAGACGCAAGTAGAGTCTGCATATATCCCTAATCATTGAGATCTGAAAATATACTGTGGTATCATTTAACATCTAAGCTATTACAGTTACACAGAAGCTAAAAGTAAAGGCATAAATATACATGCTACCTAAGAGAATTAGTTAGCTTTGCCATTGCTGGGTCAGATTACCTGGTACCACAATTTGAGGACAGGTTTATTTGGCTCATAGTTTCAAAGGGCTCGGTCCGTGGTCAGCTGGCCCCAAGGTAGGAACATCATGGTGGAAGGGCATAGCTGCTTACTTCATAGCATCCAGGAAGCAGAACAGAGGAACAATACCAGAGAGAAGGATAAGGGATCAGATACGACCCCAAGGTCACTGCACATCTGTGACCCACCCAGACACACCCGGAACTGGGCTTTTCTAATCCCCTGGGCAGATCCTGAGCCAATCAAGTTGTCCAGTATCCGTATCTGTGTATCTACACTAAGTATAAGTGAAGTGGTGGTGTCTTACTAGACTGGTACTGGTGAAGGTCACAGAAAGATAATTTGTGGAATCGGGAGTTGGAGTGGGAGACGGGAGCTATGCCAGTGTATTGAGTGGGCCATCCTGTTTTGAGGGACTCAGGGATACTCCCCATGCTTCGTGCAACAAGGTTTCACATATTGTTTCTAAAATATAAGAAAAGTATGTAAATATATATCCATAAAGTACCATGTGGAAATAGTCCCCACTTTACACTGACCTTCAATCTCAGTTCTCACAGTGAAGAAAATGGCAAATATGTCCTATATGAAATATTCCTTCTACTCGCCCTCTATATGTTGTGGATACATTATATTTTGGCATAACCACAGGTTCACATGTAGTTACAAGAAATAAAACAGGATCATACTAGCCTTGTTCCGAATTTCCCCAATGGTAAGATCTTGCAGAATTTTATAAAGTACTACAGCTGGGAAATAATCATTGATGTGATTATCAACTTCTGTTCACATCTCACCAGCTTTACCAGCGTGCACTTATTTGTGCATGTGTGTAATAAGTTCCGTAAGGTTTTATCACATGTGTGTATCAGGCAACTGCCACATGCAAGATGTGCACTGTTATCTGCTTCGACCCCTCATGCTGTCCTTGTATTGCCCCACAGGCTCTGTCCCACTCCTGCCCCTAATCTGGCCACTGTGAATCTGTTCTCCATCTCTGTAATCCTGTCATAAGTGGTACATAAATGGAATCACACAGTATACAATAGTTTGAGATGGGTTTTTTTTATTCGGTGACGTTCCCTTGAGATCCATCTTTATTCTGTTAATTATCAGTAGTGTGTGTGTGTGTGTGTGTGTGTGTGTGTTGGGGTATTGGGGATTGAACACAGGGACACTCTACCACTGAGTTACACGCACAGTTTTTATTTTTTTATTTTGAGACAGGCTCTTGTATATGTTGCTTAGGCAGGGCTCAAACTTGAGGTCCTCCCTCCTCAGTCTCTGGAGTGGCTGGAATTACAGGCAATATGGCTAATAATTGGTTCATTGTGATTGCTGATGGTACTACAGTTTGGCCATTCATCTGCTGTGGAATATTTGGTGTGTTCAGTGTGGGCTATTGTAAGTAAAGCTTCTGTGCATTTTGGTGGACAGGATCTGTGTGACCCAAGGCTGCATCTCTAGGATAAATGCCCAAGAGTGTAATTCATGATTACCCTTCAATCTGTTTTCCAACACATGCTTCCTTTTCCTTTTCTATAAAGATTGCAAGCTTTTTTTGTCTACTCTACTGCCTTTTAACTCTCAATATAGTTTAGTTTGCTTCCACACCATTCTGCTCAAACTATCATATGCAATCTTACTTGAAAAAAAAAAATCCTTGGTTATTTTTTAATCACATAGTAAGTGGTCATTTTGAAATGATCTTGAAAATGCATATTTTATATATTTTTCAGGCCTTTCTGGCTGTCTCCACGTCAGGTAATGGTCATCCCTGTGGGGCCAACTTGTGAAAAATATGCACTTCAGGTAAAATCAGATATATTTAAAATACATGTAACTTTATTGTGTTTTCCATTAAGTCATTGACTTGGAATGTTATTCATGCTTTTAAATACTGCATAGCTGATACATTATGTTTTCAGTAATTGGGAATAACACACAAATCCTGTCTATATAGCTGTATTGAAATTGTTTTATTTCTAATGTTTTTGAGAAATTGATGTTCTTGTTTGAGATAAGGTCTCACTACGTAGCCCAGATTGGTCTCTAACTTTCAGCAATCCTCCTGCCTCAGCCTCCTGGGTGCTGGGATTCTAGGCTTGTGCTCCCTCCACCCTCAAGAAACTGGTATCTTGAAACATTTTATATGTTTTGGTCACTTTTCTTGTTGCTGAGAAAATACCCAACACTCAAAGTTAAAGGAGGAGAAGTTTATTTATCTCACAGTTTATAGAAGTTTCAGTCCATAATTGGCTGCCTCTAAGGCAGGGTGGTATGGCATATGGGCATCTTGGTGGATAAACAGTTCATGGTGGACAGAAGGCAGCAAAGTAGCAAAATAGTGAAGAGCAGCAAGCAGCAAGCAGGGACTGCAGCAACACTCTTTCTGTCCCTTATATCCTATCCAGGCTACCTACCCTTAACATGGGTAGCACTCACACCCAGGGTGGGGCAGCCTTAATCCTAGCATCACATCCTGATCCCAGCATCACACCTCCTAGATCCAAATCCTATCCAGGCTACCTACCCTTAACATGGGTAGCACTCACACCCAGGGTGGGGCAGCCTTAGTCCTAGCATCACATCCTGATCCCAGCATCACACCTCCTAGATCCAGCCACCTCCCAAAAGCCCCACCTATGAGCACATGAAGCTTTGGGGGGACATCTAGACACAAGCCATTACATCACAATTAAAGTGTTTTTTTTCACATGAAGGAAGACTACCTTATTACCTGTTACTACATAACAAATTAAAAGTAACTTAAAGCAATATTTATCTTTTTTTTACAAAAACAGTATTTATCATCTCTCAGTTTCTATGCATGAGGAATCTGGGAGCAGTGTAGTTTGTTGACCCGATGCAGTGTCTTCTGAGGCTGTGGTCAGCTGCCAGCAGGCTACAGAGACCCCAGGGGCTCGCTCACATTCACACACCTCCACTTCTCACCAAGTGGGCTTCTTGCTAGGCTGCCTGAGTGTCCTCATAACACAGCAGCTGACTTCCCCCAGAGTGAGTGATCTGGAGAAATGGAAGCTATGGTCTCACATCCTAATCTCAGAAACTATATCCTTCACTTCTGTCCTTCACTATGGGGTCACACAGACCAATGCTTTTACAAGGTGGAGGGAGCAACACAGTTATGAATACCCGGTAGGGAACAACAAGGGTTGTTCTGAGTCTGGCTAATGTAGATAATATAATAATAAAAGTATTCCATTTCTTCTAGGTATCCAGTGAATTTTTTGAAGAAGGATTTATGGCTGATGTTGATTTAGATGACAGTTGTACACTAAATAAGAAAATACGAAATGCACAGCTGGCTCAGTATAATTTTATTTTAGGTAATTTAATATATTTTTCAAACACTTATTTTTTTTGGCTTTAATTCCAAAAAACAAAATAAGTAATATGGTATAAATACTTGATAATTACAATCTGACTATTAAATACTTACAAAGATAAGTCCTGGGTTAGCTGTTCTTAGATGCTCTTTTATAATTTTATTTTAGGTAATTTAATATATTTTTCAAACACTTATTTTTTTTGGCTTTAATTCCCAAAAAACAAAATAAGTAATATGGTATAAATACTTGATAGTTACAATCTGACTCTTAAATGCTTACAAAGACAAGTCCTGGGTTAGCTGTTCTTAGATGCTCTGTTATTTGCTGGAAGAACAGCTATAAACTTTAACATGAATCCTATGCTGTGGTGTTACAACAGTTAAAATCTCAAACCAACATGAAAAGAATTTGAAAATTATCTCTTCAGTAGAATTATATTCCTTGTGTTTTGGTCATATGGCAGGCCTGAAATACTTTTCCTTGCTTTTCAAGTTTGTTAGAAATCTTGGGGATTAAGTGAGTGAATGAAAAAGATTCCACATTTAAAATGATCAAAAGGAAAAAAGATAAATGAAAAACCAAAATATCCCAGAGGCACAAGAGTCATTTGGTACACAATCTACAATTTTGGCTTTAAAAATGGTTTTGAAATCAAGAGAAACTGATGTTGATATGCTTGCAAGCATGACACTGTTATTTACTAAAAGAGACTGTCCAAAGCAAACATAAATATGCATAGAATTGTCCTGTCAACAGTTGTTCACTGATAATATCTGACTCTGTAGTAGCTACTGTGATGTTTCAATCAAACTTGTAATGACAGAAATCTCAAATTAGCTTAAACAGAGATAGAATTTACTGGAAAGGTATCAAAGGGTCCTGTGATATGAAAGGTAGAATTAAATAGCCAAATCATAGGAAAAGTAACTATCAGGACCTTGCAAGAACCACTTGTCCACATTTCTGGTTCTTGTTTTGCTCTGGTCCTTTACACTTTTCTTGAATACCTACTTTATTCTACTTATCTGTGGACCAGGTTTTTCCTTCCATCAAGCAATAAAAATAAACGTGGCTACAAATTTCTGGATTATCTTACAGTATACATCACTGGACAGAACAAAGTTTTATTCCCTACATTCCAGAAAATTCTGGTTTGCTGGTTGGCCTGGATGTAACGTCCATCTTTTGACTTCTCAACTATGACAGGTGGAGTTGAGAGTGTCTGTGAGAGTTCTCTGCTCCCATTTGTGCCCCAAGGCCATAATACGATTCTCTCAAGTGGACAGTTTAGAGACTGGATTGGAAGTTGTTCCTTTTAAAGACTCTCAACTCTCAGAGGAAGAACCTAGTGGTCATTAGATTGATATTTAGTGATTATTATTGAGGAAAAACTCAGGCATGTGTCATGCAACTATTGACTTAGTGGTTAATAAATCACTTTTAAAATATCCTTTTCCCCCTTGTCTATAGTGGTTGGAGAAAAGGAAAAGATAAACAATGCTGTAAATGTTCGAACAAGAGACAACAAAATTCATGGAGAGATTTCAGTAATTTCTGCTATTGATAAATTGAAGAATCTCAAGAAGTTACGTACGCTAAATGCTGAGGAAGAGTTTTGAAGAACTTTCCTTGTACTTCTTGTTTTGACCTTTGAAAAATGTACTTTTCTTAAACAGTTAACATGGTAGTACTTCTTAGAACTTTGTATCCATTGATGGGTTCACTTATGGAGTCAGCTGAGAAAGGAAAAAAATGAATGCATAGTTGATACATACAGTGTTTAATTCATTAGTGTATTCTGACAGTGCTAAAAGGAGCAGCTTTGGACATTTTCAAATGATATCTTCAGTGACCTGAATGATGAAATGTTACTCATCAAAAGGAGGAAACATTAGGAAATGAAAATTATAAAAAGTTATTGCTCGCGTTTGTGACTTTCCAAAAATAGGCTTAGAGTTGGGGATGTAGCTAGTGGTAGAACCTATGCCTGGAACAAGTGAGGCCCTTGGTTCAATCTCCAGCATCTAATGCGTAAATAAACAGGGATCAAATAAAAGTCTTCAAAGCTGTTTTGAACATGGGAAAAAAATCTTATTTTCCAATAATATTATGTCTCAGGTATTTTTATGGCTGTTTATTACTAAAGTTCACACTGAAACTTTATCTCTCAAATTGGAATGATTAATTTGTTTCAATTAAGTAGCAACTGTAAGAAATAACTAGCATTAAATATTGGGTTACTGAAAAAGGACTGTGAACCTTAAAAGAAATTCATTATGGAATCTTTTATTTGCACGTAGGTTAAAAGTTGCAGTTTTAATGCTTCTATTTCATAATTCTTATATATCTTTAGAGAAAATATATTCCCAAATAAAATGAATAATGGTGTTTTCAGTGTTTCAGTGATGGCCTTATACATAGTAAGTTAAATTATGTTCTTGATGAGTTATATAAACTCAGTTTCTGATTTTAATTGAAAAGAATACTTGGTTAGAACATAATTGAAATGGCTTTAGGTGAATAAGGAATTTAGTTATCAATCTATTTGAATATTTATTGAATATTTGGCAAGGTGCTGCAGAATTTAAAATAAATGCAAAAAACTCTTTTCAACATACTGGTGTTTCCTGGGGGATGTGAATAAATGGTAAACAGAAGTATATCATCAGACCTGTGCAGAGCATGAATTGAGATCGTAATACAATTTTTAGAGCTAACGTTTATCTGGGGCTTACTCTGTGCAAGCGCCATTCCATATATTCTCTTCATTCATCGATCATGCACATGAGGATTTGGGGACTCTGAAGACCCCAAGTGAATAATGACCTTGTGGCAGTTGGATGATGAGGCCAAGCATGTTAACTACACCCTGCGAAGTGCCCTGGGATGTGTTCAGGCAAGCGTTCTCCAGAGGGCTGTGCGTGGACCCTCCTTTCACGTGAAAATCTCAGACTGAGCTCTTGTCCTAGTCTTTCTGGGCTGTCCTGCCTTTCCCAGTCTTAATATGAATTTGCTCTAAGTAGTACGCATAGTCAGAGTTGGCCAGGTTGACATCTAAGACTGGCTGAGCGCCCAGGTCCAGGAGGGGTGGGTCCCTTGGGCTCCTGTCACACCATAGGGCTTTTTCTGCCAATGCTGGGTCATTTTCCTCATCTGTAAATAAGTACAAAGTGAAATGTGAACATGTCTGTTGGGAGCCAGTCATAGCCCACTGGCTTTTTGAAAGGTAACTTCTTTCTTTATAATCAAGGCATTGACACAATGTGTGGTCAGGATGTTCCTAATTAGCATTTGTTAACATTTGTTCCCTTTTAAGGACTGCACGTGTTAAACTTGTTTTTGACCCTGCACGGGAGAAACTCGGATAGCCAAAGTTCTGTAGGAGTCGGGTGCTTCCTGTTAAATATCTGACGTTATCTGTAGGAGTCAGGTGTTTCCTGTTGTGCCTTTAAAAGGCTGATGCTTGCCTGCAATAAACGTCGCCTTGATCAGACTCTTGGCGTCCTTCCTTTCTCTCTGCCCCGTCTCCACCCCGCTGCTCTTTCAGGTCTGAGACACTGCTGGACAGTGCTCTGCGTCGCCGGCTCGAGACACATGTCATCAGAACTTTCACACTGGGCCTCCCAAAGAGTAGGAATTTTTGTTTCCAAATTCGTACATCCGCCACAGGCGAGGGCGGCATCTTCCGAAAAAGCCTGCTTCTGCCTTCAGTCGCTTCAGGTGTGAATTTTGGTCCCAAGGTGATCCTTTCCCAGGATCCACGTGAGAAGAGGGTGAGCAGCCTCATGACATCGTCTCCACCGCCGTCCCCTTACTTCCGGCGGAAGAGAGGACACCCAATCTTCGGGGGCTCGCAGCCGCACTGCGCCTGTATCGCGCCTGCGTCGCGCTCCTCGGCAACGCCCCGGAAGTGCGCGCGCCGGCAAGATGGCGGCCGCAGTGGGTTCGTTGCAGGCGCTTGTCCTCCTGTGCCGGTTGCTGCTCTTCCTGTCCCAGTTCTACGTTTTGTCGGGTGGTGGTGAGTTAAGTGCCGGGGGCTGCTGCGAGCTAAGTGTTAGAAGGTCCCCAGAGCCGTAGGAAGCGTCCGTGCTGGGCCCAGAGCTGACGGTGGAGCCGCGTCCTGGCCGAAGGGGAGCAAGCGCTCAGGTCTCGGCCCGGCTGGCGGAACTGGACCCGGTACCACCCTTGTCCCCCAGTTTCCCGGAGACCCGAGCCGGTGTCGGCCCTGTCGGCGTTTCCTCCTCTTAGCTTGCTGTCTTTTGGCAGCGATGCGCTGAGGTTGTCACGAGGGTCATGGCTTGGTGTGGTCCCTGCGTGTCAGCTGCACAGCCAAGGTTTCCACATCCGGGATAACGTGTTTCTCTCATTGTGGAACCTTAAATTTAGAGCACTCGCAGCCGCTGACTCAGGCAGTAAAGGATCCGGGCCCAACACGCACATTCACAGTAGTTCCCAGGGCAGCAGGTACTAGACATTTTCTGTTCTAGTAAATGTGCATATTTATCTCAAGTAGTTCCTGTTTTTGATTTAAACATTTTATTTTAGTATGCAAAGTTTACTTAGTTTTTTACTATTTTATGTACTGTATTTTAGGTTATGTGAATTAAGGGCAGGTATCAGCCGTGTTCAATTTTAGTATTTGAATACTTTTGGATATCCCTGACTCATCTCTTTTTCCAGTCTTATGCGCCTTATGTTGTTTTCCCACTTATTCCATCAAGATATCCTTTAATCAGTCCTGTTTTGCCTTCAGAAGATTTC
The DNA here is from genome assembly GCF_012274545.1 of Fukomys damarensis. Taxonomy (NCBI): domain Eukaryota; kingdom Metazoa; phylum Chordata; class Mammalia; order Rodentia; family Bathyergidae; genus Fukomys; species Fukomys damarensis. The sequence continues at coordinate 6,903,997 of NW_022900919.1, forward strand.
TTGAATCTCTAGAATGCATTTCCTAATGTTGAAGTTAAAAGACTCTGACAGTACTGTGTGAATTAGGAGGATAAGAGACAGACTGATAGACACTTGGAGTCTAAAACTGGGGGTGCTATTGAGAGATTGAGGAAATTAGTCACCCTTCTTGGGTCTTTGTTTCTTTAAGGCAGTAAGGTTAGTGTGGCTGCCTAAAGCCGGTTCAGCTTTGAGTCTTCAAGTGTCCAGTTTTAGCTGTGTACAATAGCAATAGAAAAAAGAGTGGTATTTTGTAAAATTGACTACATAGTACATCAGTGTTTAATAAATGGAAAATTTGGCTCTGTAGTTTCATCCCTTTAGATTTCCATTGCTTCAAGTGATTCAATATGGGCAGAGGTATTTTATCTATTCTTATTTGGATGTAAAAGACAGTGGCATGGGCTGGGGATTTAGCTTATCGCCTGCCTTTCAAACCCAAGGTCCTGAGTTTGATCCCTAGTACCAAAAAAAAAAAAAAAAAAAAAATCCATTGGCATACTTGAATTTAAAATGCATAGTTTTCAGAGGAAGTTTAAAAATCCTAGGTGTTTTTTTTTTTTTAAAAAAAACACCTATCTTCTCCATAATATTTGCAGTTTTTATCCTCTCGACTGAAAAAATATTGCATACCTAGCAGGGTTGGCTGAATAAAGTTGAAATTTAAACAAATTATTAAAATAGGGAATTTTGGAACTTCAATAATGTAAAAGTATAAAGTAGCAGACCAGCATATTGAAGTACCAATGTGGAGTGATAAGAGAACGTTTTCTAGGATTGGTGCACTGGGTGTCAGTGGCCTCGTTTCCCAATCTGAATTCATGGAAAGAGCACTGGACTGGAAATGGAGGGATTTGGGTTTAGATTCCAGGTTTGCCAGACTTTTTGTGAAAATTTTCATAAATTCTCATGTCTAAGTTTTAAGTTTTTCATCTTATAAATGGTCAGGTGTTTGAGATATACTACCTTATAGCCAACATTTTCTATACATTATTTGTACATGACCACTTTATTCTTCTTGACCCCTTGCAAGGCAGGAGTGAAATACTTTTTACCAGTGTGCTGCTCACAGGGCACAGAGTTGGCTGGTGTCAGACCTTGCTTTAATTGTAGCTGCCTGTGCCACTGACTCCCAACTCTGCTTTTTGCATTCCAACCCAGCACAGTGTCTCATTGATAATGGTCATCTCTTTACCTTAGAAAATTGTCTTCCTCTGTTATTCTGGTTGGTATTAAAAAAGAATAAGCCACTCTCTCACCTCTCACAGAAAGTACCGAAATCCCACCTTACATCATGAAGTGTCCAAGCAATGGTTTGTGTAGCAGACTCCCTGCAGATTGTATAGACTGCGCAACAAATTTCTCCTGTGTCTATGGGAAGCCTGTCACTTTTGATTGTACAGTGAAGCCTTCCGTTACTTGTGTTGTAAGTACTGTAGCTTGCTAATTTGAATCAGTGCATTGTAAATCTCAAGTTAAAAGTGCAGTTTAGGGAGTGGGATGTAGCTCAGTGATGAATGCAGCATATATCCTGCCTTCAGACTGTAACTCTATCAAAAAAAATGTAGTTTAGACTTGTCTATTGTGGACAAGATTCTGCAATAATTTTTTATAGTATAACTGCCCTGTAAGACATAAAGCAAAATAAATTTTAATATCCTGCATTCCTTTCCACATCAGATTGCTACTCTTCCAATTATCATGGTAACTGACAAGCCCCATTGGTGTGGGCAGCATATGTGTTGACAGAAATGCTGCTTTGTAGGACTTGGAGATCTCAGTTTATCAGTGTCCCTGAAGCACGTGTTCTTCCTTCAGCTGGCTCTGAGTTCTTCGTAGCGAGGGCTGGTTGTACAGAGGGGCTGGTAAGGTCTTTATACTCTGGATGAGGTGGTGATGGGTTCAGCTTTCTCAGTGGTAGGAAGATGTGTTCAGTAAATGCTGAAATGCCTGTGTGGCCCTCTGGAAAAAGATGAAGTTATTCCTTGCCTCATCCAGAATTAATTCCAGGTAGATGTATAGTTGGAAGGAACAGACGATAACCTTTCCTGGGGTCCTCCAAGATGCAGGTTTGGAGAAGAGTCCAGGTTCCCTGACCCCAGCCTGATGCCTCTAAGTAGAGTGCACTGGCTTATTTCCAGTTCCAAATCTTCCCTCCTGTCTCCTGTTGCAGTCCACACCAGTGACTTCTTACTGCTACTCCCATCCTGGGAGCACTTGGCATGGTCACCCAACAGGCAGCCGAAATGAGAAGAACTACCTAATGTAGCAGTTCAGACTCTGCCTGTTAATGTGGTTTTTCCAAGCCTGGAGGTGCTGGGCAGGTTAATAGAGCTGGAGAAAAATTGGAATGCAGAAGCAAGGCAGTGTGCTATGCTTACAGAAGCATCAGGCTGGGGTCAGGGCACCTGGCTTCTCCTGACCTGCAGCTCAGTGACCTTAAATAAGTGCGCTCTTCTGTTCCTTCTAGCTATGTGACTGTGACTTACAAAGTAATTTTTCCTCTTTTATCTACATTACAAAAGTACACATCCTCATAAGAAAGTTAGGAAAAAGAAAGTTACCCTGAAAAAATTTTTGTTTTTTTGGGGGGGTGGGGTGCAGGGGATTGAAGTCGGGTCCTTGTGCTTGCGAAGCAGGTGGCAGAACCACTGAGCTAAATCCCTGGCCCCAACTTTTGGTATTTTAATGTGAGTTTGTGTAGATTTTTTCCCCATACATGGACAGTATATATTTGAGTGTATATTTTCATGATTATAAATCATGCCATGTATATTTGTTTTTTGGCACATACTGTTTTGGTACACATTTTTCTATGACTCACTACTAGATTCTAAATACAAATGTTTTCAAAATTTTGTACCATATGACTATGTAGTCTTATTGACATAATGACAAATACCATATTATGATTGATGAGCCCATGTGCTTTGGTTCATAGGATCAAGACTTCAAACCCCAAAAGAACTTCATCATTAACATGACTTGCAGATTTTGCTGGCAGCTCCCTGAAACAGATTATGAATGCACCAATTCCACCACCTGCATGACGGTTTCCTGTCCCCGGCAGCGCTACCTTGCCAACTGCACAGTGAGGGACCACATTCATTGCTTGGGTAAGTTGGAGTGCAAGGAAAATATTTTCTCCAAGTTTGCCGAAGGGACCAAAATATCAGCAGATTTTTAGATGTGATAAGCCTCAGTAATAAATTCAATGCATTAAAAGAATATGTCCAGAAAATACACAGTTCTTATTAAATATAATATTGATAAAACAGAATATCCAAAACAGTATTTGGATTTTATTCAAATTAATGAATGGTACAGTACTAATACTGTTGCAAGTAGTTAAGTGCTTTGCTAATTGCTTTGCATTCTTCCCAGATAACTAACCTTTTGAATTTTATCATCTTCTTCCTCTTTACATTTTTCTTAATTCTAAGATAAGCTTTGATCCTAATAAGTTGTGTAGGTAGCAAATATGCTGTGATACACTATTCACTAGTACAAGCTTTAGATCTTCCTAAAACGACACCAGGCTGTGGTCTGAGACTCTTCTTTTCTTTCCACATTATGGCTCTAAGATTCATCCTTGGGACTCTTCTATAGGGTAATCTGTTGTAGGATTGTAGCAAAGTTTATTTGTTCTCCTAGGTATTTAGATTATTTGCTGTTTTTAGCTCTTGGCAGCCACTGTTAAAACTTCTGCACATAGCTCCCAGTTGCACATGTGCAAGTGTGTCTAGCATATACTCTCCTGCAGGTACTGTCTTCCAGAATGCTCTTACTAATTTACATTCCCACCAGCAGTTATACATACCTTTGGTCATACCTCTTATCTTTGTCTTTTTATTAAAGATTTCTGGGATTCTTTTATACTTTCGATTTTTAACCATAGGTGTCCCTAAAACTTTACCAAATTTTAACTTTTCCTCTCCACGTTCTTTGGAGAACCTTTTGATGATGAGTGAAACATTAAAAATGAAGGTAGTGTAAGTTGTTAGTCTTTTTATAGTTAACCTTTTTTGTTGTTTAAGTATTTTCCAACCCACGTTTATAAAGATAATTTCCTGCATTTCCTTTTTAAAATTATCAGTTTGGCCTTTACATATAAGTTTGTAATCACCTGGAATTGGTTTTGTTAGATGGTATGAGGTGCACAACATGGCTAAACCAGTTGTTGCGATCCATGTGTATGTGACCTCTGTGATAGGCAAGATGTTTTGTGTGGCTCTGGGTGCATTGTTCCTCTGGGATGATTTATTTGTCTCAGACCGCACCGTCTTATTTACTCTTTATCTTCACCAAGTCTTGATATCATGTCAGTCATTTCACATCCTTCAAGCTGTAACCCTAACTTTCCTGATTTAAATATTGTCTATATTGTTGATTGTAAGGACTTTGTGCTATTAAGCATTGCTTGCTGTAAAGAGAGGGGACTCTGAATTACAAAGCCACTAGTTAAATTAAGTCTTTGTGACAGTGTTTCTGTTTCCATGTTTCTATGCATAGTGTTTTCTTTTTTGTAAGGTAACCGTACTTTTCACAAAATGCTGTACTGCAATTGGACTGGAGGCTACAAGTGGTCGACCGCTCTGGCTCTAAGGTAAGCTTTGATACTAATAAGTCAAAAATGCCATCTAGCCAGGCGTGGTGGCGCACGCCTATAATCGCAGCACTCGGAGGCTGAGGCAGGAGGATTGCTGTGAGTTCGAGACCAGCCTGGGCTACATAATGAGTTCCAGGCCAGTCTCAACTACATAGTGAGACCCTGTCTCAGAAAAAAAAACAAAAGAGAAAGATGCCATCTAGATTTCTGTGGACTCTCCCATGCATTATGCTCAGCCAGTATTGTCCTGCACTCAGACCCTACTGTACGTGTTAGAGACACTCCAGGATGCTCAGACCAGCCTCTTTGTGGACTTTAGCTACAGGCATGTTAGCTTTGCTTCCATGATGTCTGTGTCCTCCAGAGATGCCGTGAGTCATTGTAATAGACTGTTAGAACCAGCCAGGGCTTCCCATCCTGAACTTACATGAACCAGTAAATTCCTTAGACTTTTAAAATGTATAGGTTTATAATTTATGTTTTAAATTTTAAGCAACTTTCTTATTTAAAAAAGTGCTCTGGCTGGGGATTTAGCTCAGTGGCACTGTACCAGCGTGCCAGCATACAAGGTCCTGAGTTCGATCCCTACTACCAAAAATAAATGAATAAATAAACAAATAAATAAATAAATAAATACATTCTCAGTACTCAAAATTGGAAAAAATAAAGAAAAACGTTAAAATTACCTGTAAGTTTGCCATCTCTTTCCACCAAAAAGAATGGCAGGCAGCACCCTGGTTAAATGGTTAATTAAAAAGTTAGGCTGTCCACATTTGAAGTCCTACAGCCTGAGACCCTGACACCTGCAGTCCTGCGCTGTGAGATAGGGAAGGATTTTTCCACCTTCTCACTGCTGACATTTGGGGCACATTCTTTGTCATGGACCTGTCCTGTGCATAGGAGAATGCTCAGCAGATCCCGGCCTCTACCTGCTCCTCCTGGTCAGCAACTTCTCCCACCCTCAGGGGTGACCACAGGGGCTCCTCAGACATGGCCAGGGTTTGGGCTGGAGAAAGAGGAGTCCTCTCTGGCCAGAAAGTATAACTGGAAAGTAAAAGACAAATCCAAGATAGAAAATTAGATAATAAGAAAATAAAATTTGATAACTGGCCATACATGGTCTTGGCCTACAGTGGTTCCAGTTCAAACGAACAGCTGACTTTTTAATAAAAGCTTACTTTAGAATAATTTTAGAAAAAGTCACAAGAATGATAGAGAGTTCCTCTACACCCTCACCCAGAGTCTCCTACATTGTTAATGTCTTACATTACTGTGGTACATTTAACAGCCAACGTCTACAAATTAAGAGCCGTTTCCTTCTCAGAGCTCACTATTCTTGCTTTCAAAAATCTCACCGTAATGAGATAATGTCTGAAGATTTGCTGCAAAGTACTTTTGTCCTGCACTGTCTTTGGAGTATCACTTGGCTGCGCAAGGCCCTTCCGTAAATAACATAGTATTTGCCTGTAACCTGCACACATCCTGTTGCAGGCTTCAGATCATCTCTGGAGGACTTGCAGCACCTAATGCAGTGTAAATGCTGTGTCAGTAGCAGTAATACTGTGTTGTTCAGGGAAGAACGATACGAAGAAAATCCTGTATGTGCTTGATACAGGCACAGTTCGTCTTCCCAAGTGGCTTTGCTCTTCTTAGACTTTTAAAATGTATAGGTTTATAATTTATGTTTTAAATTTTAAGCAACTTTCTTATTTAAAAAAGTGCTCTGGCTGGGGATTTAGCTCAGTGGCACTGTACCAGCGTGCCAGCATACAAGGTCCTGAGTTCGATCCCTACTACCAAAAATAAATGAATAAATAAACAAATAAATAAATAAATAAATACATTCTCAGTACTCAAAATTGGAAAAAATAAAGAAAAACGTTAAAATTACCTGTAAGTTTGCCATCTCTTTCCACCAAAAAGAATGGCAGGCAGCACCCTGGTTAAATGGTTAATTAAAAAGTTAGGCTGTCCACATTTGAAGTCCTACAGCCTGAGACCCTGACACCTGCAGTCCTGCGCTGTGAGATAGGGAAGGATTTTTCCACCTTCTCACTGCTGACATTTGGGGCACATTCTTTGTCATGGACCTGTCCTGTGCATAGGAGAATGCTCAGCAGATCCCGGCCTCTACCTGCTCCTCCTGGTCAGCAACTTCTCCCACCCTCAGGGGTGACCACAGGGGCTCCTCAGACATGGCCAGGGTTTGGGCTGGAGAAAGAGGAGTCCTCTCTGGCCAGAAAGTATAACTGGAAAGTAAAAGACAAATCCAAGATAGAAAATTAGATAATAAGAAAATAAAATTTGATAACTGGCCATACATGGTCTTGGCCTACAGTGGTTCCAGTTCAAACGAACAGCTGACTTTTTAATAAAAGCTTACTTTAGAATAATTTTAGAAAAAGTCACAAGAATGATAGAGAGTTCCTCTACACCCTCACCCAGAGTCTCCTACATTGTTAATGTCTTACATTACTGTGGTACATTTAACAGCCAACGTCTACAAATTAAGAGCCGTTTCCTTCTCAGAGCTCACTATTCTTGCTTTCAAAAATCTCACCGTAATGAGATAATGTCTGAAGATTTGCTGCAAAGTACTTTTGTCCTGCACTGTCTTTGGAGTATCACTTGGCTGCACAAGGCCCTTCCGTAAATAACATAGTATTTGCCTGTAACCTGCACACGTCCTGTTGCAGGCTTCAGATCATCTCTGGAGGACTTGCAGCACCTAATGCAGTGTAAATGCTGTGTCAGTAGCAGTAGTACTGTGTTGTTCAGGGAAGAACGATACGAAGAAAATCCTGTATGTGCTTGATACAGGCACAGTTCGTCTTCCCAAGTGGCTTTGCTCTGGGGTGGTTGATGTGTGATGCGTGGTCCCTCCAGGTGTGGAGGGCTGGGGCTCTGCGGGTGGGGTCGGGCAGGTGAACACTGTCCACAGTGGGGTTGGCCACACATGGGGTATTGTCCCAGTATTGTTAGGTCAGATTTTGAAGCAACCATAGAAGTTGCTGATTTATAACACACAAGTTTTAGAAAAGACTGAAAAAATTAGATCACTTGATCTGAGTCAGCTGAATGTGTTAGACTGCAGCTCTGTACTTTGTCAGACTAGGCCCTGCTTTGAGTAAAAACCTGAGATTGACTTTTTCTCCCCCGCAACTTTTCAGTACTGGGGGTTGAACCCAGACCCATCACCCTGAACTACGCCCTCGGCCTTTTTTTTTTTTTTAATATGTGGCAAGGTCTCACCAAGTTACTCAGGCTGAGCTCCTCCTGCTTTGGCCAAGTGCTGTCACAACAGGCATGTGCCTAGCTCAATTATTTTTCTGTTAAAGAAAATACCATTTTCAGCATAGCTAAAAATTGTGTGTTTACTCTTTTTTTTGATGCTAGGTATTGAACATGCTAAGCCATAGGTTTTTTTGGTAGTAGTCTTCTTGCCTGTGGTTATTTGGAGCTGTGACTTTGTGAGTCTATCATATGTGTTCTCACTAGTGCTGACTGAACCCCTGCTCGCTGCACTGACGGAGTCCCTCCCGCTTTGCCTTTGCAGTATCACCCTGGGTGGCTTTGGAGCCGACCGCTTCTACCTGGGCCAGTGGCGAGAAGGCCTTGGCAAGCTCTTCAGCTTCGGCGGCCTGGGAATATGGACACTCATAGACGTCTTGCTGATTGGAGTTGGCTACGTGGGGCCAGCAGATGGCTCTTTGTACATTTAGCTGTGGTTATGTGCTTCCAAGAGGAGCAGCATCAGAGCATGCGTTTGGCTGCAGGAGTTGATGTATTATGAGTGATGTATTTTTATGTTTTTAATGTACAGCATCTGTACTTTGCTTGCCTTGATGAAGGTAAAATAAATGAAACACTGAACTGTGCTAACTTGAAATTTGTTTTTATTGGCCTGAATTTTTTTTTCTGTGAAAAATGTAAACTTGGAGCCAGAACAAATTCTGCTTGGTTATAAATCCATCTAATTGCAATGGCATTAGTTTTTTATTGATATTGTGTAAGTCACACCATTTCCTTTTATCTCTAGCCTGCCTGCCGTCTGCTTTGAGAAACCTTTCAGCTGGAACCGAGGAGACAGGTTCTGTTCTGTTAGCAGAATAAGTCACCTACGTGTGCATCTGTTGTCTGTCAGCTTTGTGGTGATAAAATGCACAACTTTTGTCTGGTTGCCATGTTTGAAAATTTTTTTTTTTTACTCTTGCATAAAAGGATGCAAGAGTACTGAAAACTTTAATAAAACTACAAATTTAAGAAATATTGTAGACCTGTTTCTGTATTAAAATTATCTTAACTAGCTGGCTGTGGTGGCGCACGCCTGTAATCCCAGCACTCAGGAGGCTGAGGCAGGAGGATCACTGCGAGTTTGAGACCAGTCTGGGCTACAAAGTGAGTTCCAGGGAAGTTTCAACTATATAGTGAGACCCTGTCTGAGGGGGAAAAAAAAAAAAAAAAAAATTATCTTGACTAATTAGCAACTTATCTTTTTTATTAAGTAAAATATTCTTCAGGACATTAGTTTCAGCAGATAGAGTAATTGGCTGGTTTATTGACAAAAATGTTGGAAAATATGTTTCAGTGTGATAAATACTTGAGTTGGTACAGATCTGTTGTAGATCCTTTATTGGACAGAAAAGCACTCCAAAATGGATTTTACTCAAAGTTGCTTTTGAAATGTCATAAATTTCTTAGCATTCTTCCTTTCAAATTTGAGTGTCTGAGTACTGCTTTTGAAACAGCTGCGCATATTAATAGCCAGGAGACATAAGTACCATAGCAGATCCAGAAGCTGTAAAATATACTGAAAATCCCGTGAGACCAGTCTGTTTTCACCTCCAGATTATTTACTAGTTGCAGGTTGCTTGAGAGGGGAATGAAATCCCTTTGGTGGCAACTTGCTGAAGGTGGCTTTTTGAAGCTTAGCGTGTTAGGTGTGTTTGGGGCAGGTGGAGAGCAGTTCCGCCTCTGGTCACTAGGTGGTGCATCCCCAGAACGTTTGCTTTCCCGCTGTTTCCAAAACCTCTTAAATCTTTTCCTCAAGAATTGTTGCAGAGCATGGGCAGTAGCTCTGGCTAGGAGTAGCCCATGGTGCACGCCCTTCTTTTCAAGGGCAAATGAGCACTTTTTGCCGTAAGACTCAGTGGAAAAGGCATTTCTTTAGAAGGGGAATTTTGCCCAGGGGCAGAGAGAGTAAGAAAGGTCAAGATAGGCTGTGTATATGAACCAAACCCCCAAACTGAGTGTAATCACTATGTATTGCAAACACACTGAGAAAAGGGACTTTTCCTGCAAGAAGCAGTCCCTTGCTAACTATAATAGTAACTTTCTAGCGATACTAGTAACCTTTGCTCCGTGTAGAAGAAACATCTCCCTGTTGAGCAGCCACATGAGATGGGGCCAGGGAATGGAGTCCAGGGAGTTACTGGCTGTGCACTTCACTTGTGGAGGAAATAAGTAGCAGCTTTCTCAATATGAAGCTGCAAAGTGTGAAAAGTGAAATCTCAGAGGAACGGGACGTGAATGTTGTTCCCAAACCCTAAAAAATTAATGTGAAGGAGACTTTAGAACCCAAGGAACATTAGCCAGCTAGGGATCTGATTCTTTTGGTGGAGCTGGTCTCCAAGACAGAACTAGTAGGATATATGAAGAGATGCTTAAACACATGAGTAATAGACTGCATGGCCCCGAATATTGCAAAATAAAACACTTTCAAAGGGTACTTCCCTGGGTCATCTACAAATCCCATGGGCCTTTGTGGTCAACAAAGGGCCATGTTTGGGTCTGGCCTTCAGGTTCTACTCCCATGCTGCCTTAAGTCTGTTTAGGCTGCTTTAACAAAACCAACTGGATGGCTTACACAAATTTATTTCTCAGTTCTGAAGGCTGGGAAGCCCAAACAGCTGGCACGTTTGCAGTCTAGTGAAAGCCTATTTCTGTACATTGCCTGTGTCTGTGCATGGTGTCAGTGGGAGGGATTATAAGGGTATTGGTTCCTTCCTGAGGTCTCCACCACTATGGCTTGATTGTCTCCCAAATCTTGAGGGCTAAGATTTGAATGTGAAGGTTTTGAGGGGTAGGGGACACATCAAGCACATGTGCCATAGGCTGTGATCAGCGGGTGTTGGGGGCCCTCTTCCCACAGGCTGGGTATTGTATCCGTCAGACTTCCTCTCCTGATGGTTCCTGCATATTCAGGGTTTGTCCCTGCAGTGTGCCATCTGTCATAACGTCTTTCAATCTCTGCATTACGTCCTCAGCACTTGGATTTACCCAGTAATTCCTTGCAGGAAGGTGCCATGTTATTTATTTCTATCTCTTCATCCCTAGCACAGTGTCTTGCACACTGACACCTTCCTATATTGCTGAGGAACTTAAGGCCACGAGTGTCTTGGAGGTTTGAAAAAGGTGGTGTAGAAGTCCAGGAACTTGGAGTTGAGGTCACTGTAGAAATGTACAAAAACTGTCTTTGGGTAAACACTTGTCTATAGCACCGTGTTAATCCTGATTTCTGCAAACTGCTGAGGAACAGTTCTGGTTTATGGGGCTTATAAAATGATCTTTTTAAAAGATCTGTGCCTCAAGATTTTAAAATGTAAAAATATCTTCTCTATGCCACACTACTTCGCTCCACCAAGATTTGCTTTATATCTTATGCCAGAACTGCATTTATTTTTGGTGGATCGTCAGCTAAGGAATTTGCAAATGATTTTTTTCCTTCTGTCAGCAATGAGTAGAAAATGAGCTCTATCTGCTGCAGTTTTTCAAATACACCACTGAGAGAGCTCAAAATGAAGAGAATCCTTTACCCCTGTCTGAAGCTTCCCCTTTCTATGCTATATCCATTGAGAGCACTTTCATTTAACTATCAAATGTCACAAGAATGTAGAGGGTATATGACTTAATTTCATTTATTTATATTTATTGTTTGTACTGAGGATTGAACTCAGGACCTCCACATGCTAGGCAAAGTCTCTACCACCAAACCCTTAAAATTGTTTTCTATGTACTAATGATGCACACAGTGTTTTGATATGGGGAAGTGATCCCTATAGTCAAGAAAATAAGTATTTCCATCATCATACACAGTTACCTTTTGTGTGTGTGTGTGTGTGTGTGTGTGTGTGTGTGTGTATGCGGTAAGAACATCTAAAACTTACTCTCACAAAATTCCAGGATAGTGTTTGTGGCCCTTGTTATGGCTTAAATATGAAGGGTCCCCCAAAGACTCATAGACGGAGGGCTTGATCCCTAAGGCAGCAGTGTTCAGAGGTGAGACCTGGCCAGGGGACTGGGCCGTGAAGGATTCACCCACTGACAATGAGTTCAGACTGAGCGGATTCCTGGGAAGGGAGCCCAGTGGAGGACGCAGATCACTGGAGGTGTGCTGTCTCTGGTACCCTCCTCTCTGGCTCCTTCTGGCTGCCACGAGTTGTACAGCTTTCTTCTGCAGGGTCCTTCTACCATGACGTTCCTACCTTGGAGCCAGCTGAACATGGACTGAAACCTCTGAAACCGTGAGTTAAACATAAATCCTTCTTTTACATTGTTTATATCAAGTATTTGGTCTCAAAGATGGAAAGTACACTAAATCCTAATGCTGTACATTATGATTTCTTGCTTGCTTATTTGTTTGCAGTGTTGATCAAAACCAAGGTAGGCAAGTGCTCTATCGCTAAGCTACACCATCAGCCTCTGTAAGCTACTTTTAAAATCTAGGGAAGATTAGTATAAATTCTTAGATTTGAAGTATTGGAATTATTTCTATAAACATATTGGGTTTTGTCTTTTGTTTTTTGGGGGGTTTTTTTTTGCAAAATTAGGAAAGTTTGCAAAAGAGATATAATTTACCAAGAGCCTCCGTGAAGGCAGGCAACCTCTGGTTCCCTGTAGTCCAGCTTTGAGAGCCCTGACTGGCAACCAGGAGATGCACAGTGACTGTTTGAGGGATGAATAATGAGAAATCTCCAGGAGCAAGTAATCACATAAAAGTGCTGCTAAGATTGTTTTTAAAGTAGTAGGGCACATGGATCACAACATCTGTCTTTTCAAAATAGTTAATGATATAAACACAATATAGTAGAAACCAGCACATACTTTGTACATACATGCACATGCGCACACACATACAAGCGAAAATCTCATCAGCAAACAAGCAAAGGCTAATAATGTCCTGAAAATGGCAAAGGAAGAAAAAAAGTATTGCTCCAGTGTGCAAAACTACTCCCACAAATGGTCCTGGTCAATCAGCAAAATCCAGGGCAAGAGAAATAGATTTACTGGGAGAAAGGGAATAACATCTTTCTCTTTTCCCTGTTACTGCTGAAGGATGAAACCATAACCTTATGGATTCGCCTTCCCTAGTCTTATTCACTGTTTCAACAAGATTGCTTCTAATCAAAGAACTCATTTCACAGAAAAATTAATGAGGCACCAAGTGTGAATTCATGCTTTAAAAAAGCAAAAACAAAAACAAAACCAGGAAAATGGCCCTGACAATAGCCAGACTATGGTTGTAACCCCTAGACATAAAAAATACACAGCAAACAGACAGTACTCCTTTGTACCGCCTAGCTTCTTAAAGAGGAAGCTTTGGTCACTGGTTTGAGACTGCTCTCATTTTCTTGATTTGGAGTGGTGGCGTGGTGGTGATGGTGGTTTCATTGATTGGTGTTGTCTGCTTTGTTTTGTTCTTAATGTTAGAGATAGGACACAAAGTTTCACATATGCTGGGCAAGCACTCTACTACTGAGATATATCCCAGCCCTCTCATTTTCTAATCTAAGTATTTCATGCTATAATTGTCCCTCTAAGGTTTTTGAGGTATAGCTCATAAATTCTGTTGTATATAATTAAAAATATTTTATAATTTCACCTTTTTTTAAGAGTAGGAAAAATTTGTTGAGGGAAACAAAGCTTCTCACTAAGAGAGTCAGAAGGGGGACCAGAAAGTTGGGTTGCCCTATAATTACACTTTTAACTTCCTCTTGAACCCAAAGGTTATTTTAAAATGTACTTTTTAATTTCCAAGTGCATGAGAATTTTCAAGATATATTCCTGTAATTAGTTTCTGGTTATATTTCATTGTGATCAAAGAATAACATTTTATTATTTTGTCTCTTAAATTACTTGGTTTTGCTTATGGCGCAACACGCTCCATCATGATAAATGTTATATGTGCACTGGAAAGAAATGTGTGTAATTGTGTTTTATAAATGTCAGTTAGGTCAAGTTGATTAATAGCATACTTTAGGAGTTTAGATCCTTGAAAAATTGTCTACTTATTCTATGAATTACTGACAGAAAAGTGCTACATATCTCCAGTGTTCCTCTGCACATCAGGATACACATTCTTCTCAGTTGCACGCAGGATGTTCTCCAAAACAGAGCACATAATAGCTCATAGAACATGCTTAAATAAATACAACAGAACGGAAAGTATCGCATGCATATTATCAGATCAAAGTGCCATGATATTGGAAATCAATGGCCAAAGAAACCACGGGAACTTCATAAACACATGGAAATTAAATAATACCCCACTAAACAACCAATGGGTCACAGACGAAATGAAAGAAGAAATTAGATAGGTTCTATAATTAAATAATGCCAGTACCACATGCCAAAACTCGATGGATGCAGTGAAAGCAGTCTTACCAGGGAAATTTATAGCAATAAATTCCCACATCATAAAAACAGAGCTAGTTCAAATAATTAGGTTCAACCTAATGTTGAGCCTCAAGCTTCTAGAAAAAGAAGAGAAAGCTAAGCCCAAAGCTCATATGAGAGAAGAAATTATAAAGAGCAGAGCAGGAATTAATGCAATGGAGACTAAGATAACAATACAAAGAGTGAAGGGAAGAGTTGGTCCTTTGAAAGATTAAATAAAGTTGACAAACCCTTAGCCAACCTTATCAAAAAAAAGGAAAGACTCAAATCCATGCAATTGGGAATGTAAAGGGTGAAATGACAACAGATCTTGCAGAAATCTAGAAGATCATCAATGCCCACCTCAAGAACCTGTATTCTAATAAGATGGAAAAACACAGAACAAATGGACAGATTCCTAGATACATGTGAATTACCAAAACTGAATCAAGAAGATATAAACATTCTAAAGAAACCAATATCAGTCAATGAAATGGAAGATGTAATTGAAAACCTACCAATAAAGAAAAGCCCAGCCGGGCATGGTGGCACACGCCTGTAATCCCAGCACTCAGGAGGCTGAGGCAGGAGGATGGCTGTGAGTTTGAGACCAGCCTGGGCTACACAGTGAGTTCCAGGTCAGTCTCAACTACATAGTGAGACCCTGTCTCAAAAAACCAACCAAATAAACAAAAGAAAAGCCCAAGCCCTGACAGATTCACTGCTGAATTCTACAAGAAATTTAGAGAAGACCTAACGCCACTAAATTCTCAAACTCTTTAATGAAGTTGGAAAGGAAGCAGTACTCCCAAACTCGTTCCTGGAAGCAAGAATTACCCTGATACCAAAACCAGAGAGGGATCCAACCAAAAATGAGAACCCCAGGCGAATCTCCCTGATGAACATACATACAAAAATCCTCAGTAAGATACTAGCAAACAGAATGCAGCAAATCGTTGAGAAGGTTATACACCATGGCCAAGTAGGATTCATCCCAGGGATTCAGGGATGATTCGACATACAAATCAATAAATATGCAAGTCAATTAATCTACTACACCATATTAACAGGGCCAGACAAAAAGCATACGATCATCTCAATAGATGCAGAAAAAGCATTGACAAACTCCAACATCCATTCATGATAAAAACCCACATAAAATTGGAACAGATGTTCTTCATTTGAATCTGATAAAAGTCATCCATCTATAACAAACCAACAGCTAAAACATCATACCAAATGGACGAAAATTGAAAGCTTTCACTCTAAAATCAGGAGCAAGATGTTCACTTTCACCACTGTTATTCAGTATAGTTCTGGAAACATTAGTCTGAGAAATTAGACAAGAGTAAATGAATAAGAATAGGAAAGAAAGAAGTTAAATTGTCATTATTTGCAGATTACATGATCCTCTATACAGAAAATCCCCAAAACCCCACCAAAGGACTTTTAGATTTAATAACTAAATTCAGTAGTAGCATAGCTGAATACAAAGTCAGCACTCAAAAATCAATAGCCTTCCTGTACACAAATGACAAAGTCAATGAGAGAGAAATGAGGGAAACAACACCTTTTACAATAGCACCCAAAAAATGAAATACCTAGGAATCTAGCTCACAAGCACAAGGTCCCAAGTTTGATCCCCGGTACCAAAAAAGAAAGAAATTATACCATACAGCTACTGTGGAAAAAAAAAAAACAAAAAAAAACAACCAGTTGCTGTATTGGCAAAAACAGACCTGAGGATCAGTGGAACAGAACAGAATCTGCAGAAACAATTTCAAACATACGCAGCCACCTTTTCTTTGACAAAGGAGCCAAACACTTTCACTGGAAGAAAGACAGCCTCTTTCATAAGTGGTGCTAGAAAAACTGGCTTTCCATATATCAGAGATTAAAACTAGACCCTGTCTCTCACCATGCACTAAACTTAAATCAAAATGGATCAAAGATCTAAATATTAAAGCAGAAACACTAAATCTACTGGAAGATAGAATAGGTAGAAATCTTGACGACATTGGTGTAGGCAAAAACTTTATGAGCAAAACCCCGATAGCACAGGAAATAACACAAAGAATCAACAACTGGGATCTCATCTTATTAAAAAGCCTCTGCACAGAAAACAAAAACAAAACACCAACACAGTGAAGAGACAACCCACAGAATTGGAAAAAAAATTTATCAGCCATTTCTCAGACAAAGGACTAACATATAGAAACATAGAGAACTAAAAAAAAAATCAGACCCCCTCAATTTAAAGATTCAACCCCCAAAATGGACATCTGAAATGAGTAATTACATTTCAGATGAAGATGTACAAATGGCAAATAAATATGTAAAAAAATGTTCATTTATCACTGGTCCTTCAAAAGATGCAAATTAAATCAACACCAAGATTCCACCTCACCCCAGAAAGAATGGCTGCTATCAAGAAATCAACCAATAACTAGTGCTGTGGGGAGAAAGGGACCCTTTGCCACTGTTGATGGGAGTGCAGACTGGTGCAACCACTGGAAATCAGTGTGGGGATTCCTCAAAAAGCTAAAACTAAAGGTCCCTTTTAACTCAGCTATTTCCTTTCTAAGTATCTTTCCAAAAGTATTATAAAGCATCAAACCACAGTGATATATGCACACCCATGTTTATAGAGGCACAGTTTGTAATAGCTAACACTTGGGAACAGCTCAAAACCCCATCACGTGATGAATGGATAAAGATAGAAGCGGGAGGGGAGGGGGAGGAGGAGAGGAAGAGGAAGAGGAAGAGGGAGTGTTGCAGTTTCCAACCATAATGGTGAAAGTGTGCATTTCTCAGTTTTTTGCTCATGTACTTTGAAACTCTGGTCAAGCATATACCTTAAGAACTGCAGTGTTTTATTGTGGTAAACTGTATAACCCTAAAAGTTTCATTTAATCATTTTTAGGAGCATCATTCAGTGGCATTCAGTCCATTCCCACTGTGGGGCAACTATCACCACCCCTCCTCCTCCTCTTCCTCCTCTTGTCCTTCTTCATGGATCTGTTTTTGAGTTCACTGAATCTCCAATTTATCACCAAGCTCATCCAGTGAGTTTCCAACTTCAATTACTGTATCGTATTTTTTGTCATATAATTTTCCTTGCTACTTTTTCATATCTTCTGTGTATTTGCTGAGATTTTCTCTTATTTGTTTTAAGAGTTTTCATCATTGCTTTCCAACGCACTGTTATGATTGCTGCTTTAAAATCTTTTTCAGATAATCCCAATGCCTGAGTCATTTTAATGTTGGCACATTTTGATTATTTGTCCCATTCAAGTTGTTGAATGAGGAAGAGCCTTGTTCTTGGCCTGATGAGTGATTTTTTAAATATTGTACTCTGGACATTTTGGGTGTTGTGCTATGAAACCTGTTTAATTTTTTTTCTACCTTTTGAGTGCTTTTTCTGTTTGGGTCCAGTGTGCAGGTTTTGGTAGGAATGTGGTTCAGTCCCCACTGGGGATCGGCAATGCCATTTCGATGAAAATGGAGCCCCAGGCTCACACTGGCTTCTTGCAGATGGATGTCACTTACCCATGTAGCCCCCAAAGAACAGGCTGTCATGATACCAGGGAGCAGCATCTCAGGGGACAGTGGGTGGCAGTCAATCCTGTGACTGCAGGTATTTGAATTTTTAGCGACCGTGCAAGTTTGGAAGAAGACCTCAAGATCCAGAAATGATCACAGTTCCTCTGACACCTGCACTGCAGCCTGGTGAGATCCCGAAACAGAGAGCCCCACAGTGCCCAGAACACTCGCCCACAATGTGTTGTTTTTAAGTTTCCGAATTTCTAGCAATTTGTTAGACTGCAATAGAAAAGTAACAAACCTGGTGACGGCTCGGGTTGGACATCAAGCTGAAGGATGACCAGGAGATTGGTAAATCCTACTTTTGGGTGTGTCCCTGGGAGTTTCCAGAGTAATTTCTAGCAATTTGTTAGACTGCAATAGAAAAGTAACAAACCTGGTGACGGCTCGGGTTGGATATCAAGCTGAAGGATGACCAGGAGATTGGTAAATCCTACTTTTGGGTGTGTCCTTGGGAGTTTCCAGAGAAGACTGC
The DNA here is from genome assembly GCF_012274545.1 of Fukomys damarensis. Taxonomy (NCBI): domain Eukaryota; kingdom Metazoa; phylum Chordata; class Mammalia; order Rodentia; family Bathyergidae; genus Fukomys; species Fukomys damarensis. Next base: position 6,922,356 of record NW_022900919.1, read on the forward strand.
CCGGCCAGAAGAGCTCCCTGGATGAGAAGGAACCACCGGACAAACTGGTTGGTCGCGGGCG
>NW_022900919.1:6922500-6930555 GCF_012274545.1 Fukomys damarensis
GGGGGGGGGGGGGGGGAGCGGGAGGGGGAGCTCACCCGCACGCATGCTCAGTCCTTCCTGAGCAGGCTCCTTTTCTTGCTGCCCTGACCGTAGACCGCAGAAACCAGGCCCTTCGTCCCTTCAGGCAGTCCGGCTCCAGTATGTGTAGATATGTGTGGTTTTCCGTTGCTGATGGTGATGGTTAAGACTAGTGTTGGTTTCTTCCTTTTTGGTATTTATTCTGCCTTGGGTCCTCTGAGATGCTTGAATCTGAGTTTTACTCCCTATTTCTACTTTTGCAAAATTCTTGGCTATTAATTTTTTAAACGTTTCTTCTGTCCTTTTCTCTCTCTTCTCCTTCTGTGACTCCAGTTATATGTATTTTAGGCCATCTGAGGATGTCCTTGAATGTTGTCTTTTACTTGTATCACTTTTTCTCTTTAAAGCTGTATTCATTCTAGCTACGTGCCTGTCAAAAGAAATTGTCATCTGTGATATTTTGCAGTTCATTCTTATAACATCTCTGACAAAATTCTCCATCTATCTGTGCTTAGATGTATTAATAGATTAATTAAGAGTTTTGTGAAATTTCTTGTCTTCATGTTTCAACTCTCTAGGTCATCATATCTACACCTGCTTATTACTTTAGCTTGCTTTATCTTACTTTTTAAAATTGTAATTCTCCTATTGAATGCTAGTCATATTGCATAAAACAGTACAGACTGAGATAAATAAATAATCAGCAAATTATCGTGTGGATTTCAACACTCAAGTTTGAGTCCATCTAGTTAGGAGTTGAGCTGGGTATGAGTTTTGGTTGTTTGTTTTTGTCAGATACTCCAGTGCAGATAAATTTCTCTAAAGATGGGATGTTGAGCTTTGACTGGGGACTGGCGTGCAGGATGGTTTTTCTGTATTCCTGCTGTTTCCTTGGCCTCTTAGCAGTTCTGTGTGTTTTGGGTCCTCTCGCCTGGCCCTCAGGGGGCAGCGTCTGTACTACTTACTGCTCAGTGTTAGGCTCACCGTATGTGTATTATGTAGCCAGGGCTGTGCACTGTTCTGCTCCAACCTCATTCTCACATCCTGAACATCAGTGTGGGGCTTTCCCAGCTTTCCTGCCTCTTGTCTTCCCATGGCAGTTAAATTCTGCCTCGAATCTGTGGCTGTTCATGGATAGGTTTTTTCCCACCCACCACCCCCAGCAGCAGCAGGCCTCTGCTTGATATTGGTATGAGATCTTTGGCCCTGGTTTCTTGTCTTCCCCCAGAAGTGGGAAGTTTTTTCTCCCCTTCCCCTCACAGTTGCAATGCATCTTTCCCTGTGTCCTTGGGACCAGAAGTGGCTGATCCTTCTAGAGATTGATAGGTTTTGCTTCTATCCTTTCTCCAGAAGCAGTGGACTTTGCCTGTGCCTGTGGATGGGAGCCTTTGCCGCCCTCCGCCAGTGTCTTGGGTTTCTGCTCACAGGAGGGAAGAACCTGGATAAGCGGGTGGGCTTCATGCCTGTCCAGCGGGGGCTGACCTTTTCCTGCACCTCCACATTCCCATGGCAGGGAGAGAGCTCTCTGGTCTCCTGCCTGCTTCTGATACTCAGAGATCTTGCAAGTGAGTGCGAACTCCCTGATGTCTGGGTTCCCTGGCTATTCCAAACACAGCTCCTAGCCTCAACTTGGCTTTTAATTATTACTAAAATTTGGCTGACACCTTCATACCCAATGGTGGCCCCACATTTCTCCTGTGCTCTGCCTGGATAGGTTGTGTGGCGCAGTTCTCCCTGGTGGTCTCCGTTTTGGAATTTGGCTTATTTGATTGCTTGCAATCAGATATCTGATAAACTAAAAAGAATTATAACTTTGGTTCACTACTGATATTTTCATCATTGTTCTGGAAGTTTCCTCTATCTTACATGGGAGCAAGAATGAAATATTTAACATAAAATCCCCAACTCATTCTAATTGGTCTACTGACCCATCTATCAAGGACACTGCATGATTTTTAAAGATTATATTCTTCTATATTTATAAAATTACTTAAAGAATTTTAAGGCTATGTTCAAAAGCTGTAAATGATTTGTTTTTCTTCTCATTTTGTAACCTAGTAACTAAGGTCATTAATGTGAATCACAGTTAAACTTTTTTCCTTTGAAAAACATTCAAGAGTCAACACATAATCAGAAGGGTTTTTTTCTTTCTCTTTCCTTTGGAAATTCTTGAATTGTCTCATTTTAGATTTATATAAGCTCCCTGTAACCAATTAGGCAGCATCTCCCGTGGATTTTAAGGGACCTTATAAAATGTCTTTTTCTTTTGTATTAGATCTTTTTAACCAGACTAGTTAGTTCTGGAGCATGCATATAATGAGAGATCAGTTTTGTGATTACTTAATCTTCTAGTTTCTGTGGCTCACATCTTTGTGGCTTAAAACAGCACCCCCATTCTTACAGATCCTGGGGCCCAGACCTTGGGATGGGCACAGCAGAATGGTTTGCCTCTGCTCTGTGATTCCTGGGCTGTGGCTGGAAGACTCAGAAGCTGGGGCCAGAAGCTTGCAGGGCTCATTAAACACATGCCTGGAGGTTCTTCCCTGCTTGAGGCTCTGCATGCGAGCTCTCTGCATGGGTCTGGCTGGGGCTTTGGTATGGCTTGGATGTGATTTGTCCCCCACAGATTCATGTATGGAAAGCTTGTTCCCCAATGTGATGATGTCAAGAGGCGGTAAGACCTTTACAAGGTGGAACCTTGTAGCGAGTGATTAGGTGATTGAAGGCGTTGTCCTTGGCGGAGATTAAAATAGTTCTCGTGGGATCCTGAGTTCCACAAAAGCAAGTTGTAATAAAGAAACAAGCCTGACCCGTGAGTGGCTCTCTGACTTCCTGTCTCACCGTGATCTTGTCCCACCACTGTGACACCATCCACCATGAGGTCCTCGTCAGAGCTGAGCCAACGCCACTGCTGTGCTGTTAGACCTCTAGCACTGTGAGATAAATAAACGTCATTTCTTTATAAGTCCCAGACCCAGTCTCCATTAAAGTAACAGAAAGGTTTCTGGGCAGCGTGGCAGTTGGCTACGTGGCAGCTGCATTGCCTGCTTTGCCTCCCTCCAGAAGTCCTGCAGGTTCACTGGCGCCCCAGTCTGTTCACCGACCCGAGTACCACGGCCCATCCAAGCTCATGAGGAACAGACATGCACTCCAGCAGAAGATTCAGGAAAGGCACGCGAAACTGGGAATAGCGTAGTGTACGTTTTAGAAAATAGTTTGCTACAATCAAACTCCGGGCTTTCAAGAGAGGGAGAAAAGAGGAAGAAGATAGGAAACAAAGGTGAGAGGAAGCTAAGCTACAGTCTTCCTTGGAGACTTGGAGAATCTCTCAGACTCTTCCAGTTCTCCTTTCCTGTGACTAGGATGGGATATGAATTGATTACTAGTTATTCCTTTGCCTGTGATGGTGCATGTGTCCCTGTTAAAAGAGTTCCTATTTAATTTGTGTTGTCCAGGATTTGTTAACCCTGTGTCTTTTCTACGGCCATGCCAGTTAACTAGATCTTATCACAGCTTTGCCCCTTCTGGTCCTACCACAGATGGATTGGTAGGAGGGAGTCAGAGGCCTGGAGTGTGCTTGCCTGGCACAAGCAATTTTCATCACTCAGCAATTTCTTTGTCAACCTGGGATTCAAAAAAGTCCTCTAAGTAGAAAACTATAGAACCAGAATTGAGTTTAGAGGCCTCCTTAGGCAAGGGAAGAACATTGACCATTGGGTCATTAGGATTTTCTTTTTCTGTTGTAAGATACCTCTCAAAATAATAATCCTGCCGCTGTCAAGTGTTTTTCAAAGTGAACTCTGCGACCACAAGTTATCTTTGATGAAATGTTAGTCAGACCCATGGCACTATATCCAGTCGACCAACACGAGAGAAAAGAATTGAAACTGTGCTGAACGTTCATGGGCTTTCTTTTCCTCGTCATTTTCCCCTGGACAGTACAGCATAACAGCTTTTCACATGGCATTTGCATTGTGTTAAGTAGTACATGTAACCCAGAGATGATCTAAAATATGCAGGAAGGTTATGTAGTTTATATGCAAATGCTGTGTCATTTTACGTAAGTGACTCGAGCTGCAGATTTTAGTCTGTGAATTTGGTGTCTGTGGGGCTTCTGGAACCAGTCTAGTCTGGATGTCAAGGGATGGATGTGATGCCATTTACATGAGTTAGAACCATTATATGAAACCCAGAGCAAGCTGGTATTTGGCCCACCTGGGGCGCTGATTTGGGCTGAGATACAGTCATGAGAACTGTGGTGGTTGGTAAGAATGTTACATCCACAGTCCCACATCTTCGGAACCTGTCCCAGACCCAGCTGTCATCAGGCTGGACTCAAATTCCTCCCTCTCATCTGTCTGCTTTCGTGTCTTGAGTGTTGTTTGTCTTAAGAGGCCATCCATGGGAGAGGGTGGCCCTTGCAGCTGCTTCAAGGAGGGACTCATTGGATTTACTTCTACACTCTCCCTCCTGTAGGTTATCAACACTCAGTGGACTGAGAGGCTTGAGAAAATACTTGGATCTTAGCCTCAGACTTACCTCCAACAGACAGTAACTTAAGCGATTTCCAAATCAGGGCTCCAGTCTGCAGGACCTCTGCATCATGGTGAAGCCTCCACCTGTTGAAGTCCAGCAACCAAGACCACCAGGGCCACATCTGCTGTGGTTTGGATGTGGCCCCCAAATTTCATGTGCTGGAAACTTGATCTCCAAATTCATATGTAGATGGTATTCATGCTTGAGACCCTTGAGAAGTAGTTAGGCGAGGTGAGGCCATGAGGCTGGGTTCGTGTGAGACATTGGTGGCTTTAACATAAGACAAAAAGAGACCTGAGCTGACTGGCCTGCTTGCTGTGTCTCCCTGGGTGATGCCGCGGCCATGCAGCAAGATGATATTTGCCAGATTCCCTTGGACTTTGCAACCTCTCCAACTGTGGTCCAAGCAAACCTCCATCCTCCCCAGATTACCTTGTCTCTGGGATTCAGATACAGCACCAGAAAACAAGCTGAGACAACATCTTTCCACCCACAAAGGCGAGATTCTCTAGACTCCTGCTGCAAAGGAGGGGCTTCACTCCCACTGTGGCTAAGTCTGGGAGGCGGTGATTTCCTACTGACCACAGGGAAGCAGACACACTAAGAGGCCCCCACCACAGTGATGGCAGAGGGCAGCCACAGCCCAGCCTCTGTTTGCTGTGCCTGAGAGGAATGGCTTCAGGTTCAGATAACCCTCCTCTCTTGTCCCCCAGCCCTGGGTGTCACTCTCCACATTGCTTTGGCACCCATGCTCCCTCTTTGACCTCTTCCAGTCTTCAAACTAGGTACGTGTTAGAGGGAGAGAGAGAGAAAGCACATCTCTCATTTGAAAATCTGAAATACTCCCAAATCCAAAACCTTTTTGAGTGCTGACATGATATTCAGAAGGTTTCAGGTTTTGAAATATTTCACATTTTCAGATTAGAGGTTCTTGGCAGATCTGACAAGAGGAAATAAAATATCGTCTGATTTAAACCACGCTCTGCACTCCGAACTGACCAGGCCCTTGGGGTCAGGCACAGCCCATGGTGGAAAAGGAGGCAGCTGACGTGTGGCTAAATAACGGAGGAATTGTTAGAGGAAGTAAGACGTGCAGCTAATTTTGGATGTCATAGTCATGGAAATATATTTTAAGTAGATATTAAAATCAGACATTTCACAATCCCTGCTGCTCTGTGACAACGGATCAAAGAGACGACAGTCACGGGCAGGCTCCGAAGGCCAGCTGTGACCCTGTCCTTGGAAAGATGCTGTGGGAAGGTCGGCCTGGGCTGAGGGAGGCAGCAAAGTGGAGAAAAGCTGAGGCTCTAGGGCTTTCTGATACATTCAGGGATCCCTAACCATTCAAGGCCTCAGCTTCTTCATCTGCAGAACAGGGATGAAGCGGGGAGATAACCAGAGACTTGGAGGAATGAACCCGGAGCGCTGGGTGGGGGCGAAGTCCGGCAGAGACGCAACGCTGGCCAGCTGCTGCAGACACCCTCACCTGGCAGCAGGGGGCGCTCGGTGGGCCGTGTGGTGGGCAAGGACCCCCAAGCCTGAGGAGCGGAGCTGCTCTATCTCAAGTCTTCCTGGAGTTCGCGGCAAGACAGCCAACCAGTAGGAGGCTGGATATCAGCAGGGCTGTGAAGATCTTCCCTGCACACAGGACTGTGGCTGCCAGGGACTAGGAGACCCCAGATGCAGACCCGCTCCTCTGGTCCCCTGCAGCCCACCATCCCTGCTAACTCAGGCTAGGTGGACCACAGTGCCATTGGTTATGTGTCCGCCAAACCAGGGATTGCAATGGATTATAATGACATCCATCTCAGCCATTGCACTATAATTGATCCCCCTGGGCCTCTGTGAATCGCTGTGGCCATAGTTAACAGCCGCTGACCATGAAAGGCACATGTGGCTAAAAAGATCAGTGACCTGGAGCCCTTCAGCCCTACAGCAAGACCAAGCTGTCACAGGGAGTGCCCAGAGAGAGTCACCAGAGAAAAGTCCATTTGTGTGAGTGGTTTGGTTAGGGATAAAAAGTGTTTCTGGTATGAGGCTAACTTGTACGGTAGAGTGATTACCAGGGTGGCCTGGGTTGTTTGGAAAAATTAGATCCCACTGTTCCCTGCCAAACTCACTCTGTCATACACCGCTCTTGATGATGCCTAATCGGAGGTGTCAGACCTTGCAGTCAGGGCCACCCACCCAGCAACCAGCAGATCTGTGTTTCTACCAATCACGCGTCTCCTCAGACACACGATGAGGCCATTGCTTTCTCCTGTGTCACCATCAGACACTTGTGCATGCCCACGTGCTGTGGCACACACAGGCCACAGGCTGCTACCCCCCAAAGAGGTAAGTTAGATTTTATATCTGCTAGTGACCAATCAGAGAACAGTGCACACACTAAGTGTGGTTCCCAAGGCCTCATTCGCTGTTGAGCTTAGGACAGTGATGAAAACTTACAAAGCAGCAAAGAGGGCAGAGAAAGTGGGGGAGAAGGGTAGGCGGGCAGATCCTTTAAAGCAGGCCAGTTCCATGCTGCCAGTGGAAATGGTAGCAGCAGTCACATCCTGAGGCAGGAAGCAGAGAGAGCTGGGCGGATCCCTCCTGGGAGAACTGCCAAGGAGCCCCATGAAAACTTCCCCAGAGGGACGCATCCACAGTGAGCCAAGGACCTCTCACCAGGCGCCACCACCCAACAGCACCACCTTGCAGACAAACCTTTTATCGCAATGGACACTTGGGGGACACAAACCACACTCTGACCATGGCAACGTCCAGCTCTTACTGCTCTCAGTGTGGGCTCGTCCAGGACTAGATGCCCTGTACACATCCTGCCAGGCACCACAAGCACCCCCTGAGCTTTCTTCGGTAATGTGACGAATCTCAGCGACCATTCCCTAGCAGCGGGCCAGTGTGCTGTTCCTTCCCTTCACCCATACTTTGTTTAACCAGCCCTGTGGGTGGGCATGGAATTTTGCCATCACAACCTACTGGGGTGAGCATCCTGTGCCCCATCCGTGGTGCACAGGTGTGACAGACCTGGGAGAGGAGCCCTGAGAGTGGATCTGTATTTTAATCACCCTTTCTGCTAGCCACACAGAGACCACCAGGCTGAGAACATGCCCACCCGTGACTCCTTCCTCTTGCCACTGCCTGGCTTTCTGAGTTCCAGTAAAGACCCTGGAACACAATGACCTTCACTAATTTGGTCTTAATCAGTTTGGGCAAGGCCAGTCTGTATTTGAGGAGGCCAAAGTAAGCTATTTGGAGAGAAATACAAAGGACAATAAACTGCAGAATTCCCTCTGCCCTACCAGGCAAAGTCAAAGTCGCAGATGGGGTCCTCAACCTGGGACAGGGGGAGAATGGAAGGGTAATCAGCAAGTGTGTTACCTTCAATGCTGTGGCCCCTGCGGGGGTCCCTTGTGCCTAGCAGCCCAGCCAGCAGGCCCCTTGCCTGGCTCAGATGTGTCTGCTCCTCATCTGGCATTGCCAGAGGCTGCACGCTCCTCT
>NW_022900919.1:6931055-6958793 GCF_012274545.1 Fukomys damarensis
CCCTTGCCTGGCTCAGATGTGTCTGCTCCTCATCTGGCATTGCCAGAGGCTGCACGCTCCTCTACCCAAGGCCCGCTGTTGTGCATGCAGAGAAGGAGAGCTAGGAGTTTAAAGCCTGACCCTGGCTCCAGACTCCTCGGCTTGATTCCTCAGTCTCCTGGGAAGGAATTGAGAACTGCTGGACTGATGCTGTCCACAGGGAGGCGCTGCCTCGCCTGGAAATGCAGCGTTGGGCTGGAACTGGAGGTGACTGACGGGGGCAGCCCGATGGTCCTCAGCAGGTCCAGACACCAGGGCACCTCGATGTGCTCTTCTAGGGGCAGGACACGGGTGCAGAAGTGGAGCGCCGGGGCAGGACACAGGTGCAGAAATGGAGCGCCAGGGCCGGGCTCTCAAATCAACAGCCCCCAGCCAGGCTTGGGAGACAGGAGCAGGGCCCCCGACATTAGCAGTCATCTACCCTGAGCCTGGTCAACATGGACTACTTTTGAGGAAGCTGGATGCCCTGCCCACGGCTGTGCATGTGAGTGAGTCCTGGGCACTGGCTCAAAGCAAGAGGGGCTTCGCCCTGCCTCTATCTCCTCCCGCCCTAAGTACCCTGAGGTGCTGGCCAGAGGCCTCCACTCTCCAGTTACAGCCCAGGCTCTGACCCTCCCTGTCACCCACTGAGGCATCCACAGAACCCCAAGTGTTTGTCCCCCTGTCCCTCGGTGGTGACGCTTTGCAGCTTTATTCCCTGGTTAGCACAGGCTCCACGCAGGCAGCTGGCCAGAACCTTGACCTGGGCAGCCCCACTGTGTCCCAAGCCTGGCCCTCAGGCCAGTGTCCAGTGCTGCCCTCAAAGGCTGGGGTGAAAGGGTGGGGACACAGTTTGTCTCAGGGAAGGGACCGGCTCCCTGGGTTTTATTTTAGAGATCTTCCGGTCCCTGGGAATGTGGAAGAGTCAGATCAGATGGCCGGCCTGTGTTTTGTTTTCTCTGGGGAAAGGCTGAGCTGTGACAGCGGGTCCTGTGATCGGGACCTCGGCCCCTTCCCAGGGCTGGGCTTTCCCAACAGGAACTCATGCCAGGTGCCAGCTGGCACTGCTTTAGCTGTAGGAGCCTGCCTTGCTGTGGAAGCAGAGCTGAAGGAAACCTCGGGGTCATCGGTCTGGACACAGGAGGCTCAGGCCTAGGCTGGGTGACTGCTCCAAGGTCCCTGTGCCACCAGGAGTGAGGTCAGGACTTTTAGACCACGTCTCTGTGGCCAGTCTCTCAGAGTCTCTTTCAGGGGCTGCAAGTGAGATCTAAATGACCACCACGGAACAAGTGTAGCCCCAGGTGCTCAGAGAATGGTCCTTCTGCCTTCACACCCAGCACCTGGGCTGAAGAGTAATTCAGGCCAAGCCTGAAATCAAGAGAGACAGTGGCGGTGACGAAACCCATAGCATAGGACTCTTACTTGCACTTTCTCCTTCCCCCAAGTCCCAGCCAGAGCCAGTCTGACCTGAAGCATGCTCATCATCCCTGAATCCCACCATAGGGCTGAAGCTGGTTTGTACCACTCAGCAGGCAAATGCTCTGGAATTTTGAAAGCCAGTAGTTAAACAAAAGCATTACTAACAATTAATTATATGAATGTACAATTACATGTGCAATATTAAGAACATCTGCCTAATTACTTTTACATTGTGCTTTGCCTTATTTATGCTTGAAGGCTTATAGATGAGTTATGATGAAAAATACAGTAAATGTTGCCAATGCCATTCGAGTTAAGGCAGGCTCATAAAAACATGTCACTGCGTCTTCATCCACCTTGCTTCCTGGGTCTGGGACCATGCAACTTCTGGCTCTTCCCAAAGTCAAAATGACCATGAAAAGTAAACTTTTTGAATCGATTCAGGACATCAGAGTAGTCATGACAATGCAACTAAGGACACTCATGAAAAGAGGACTTGCAGAGCTCCTTCGGAAAAGCAGCGAGGATGCTGGGGTGAGTGTGTTTGAAGTGTGTATGGCTGGGGGTGGTTTCAAGGAAATTAGCGGCAATGTGTCGGTATAATAAATTCATCTCTAATTAAACACGAATCTCATATTTTAATCACATCTTCTACAGATAGTATCAATGCCATGGTGATAGTAGACCAGAGCAGCAAATCCACATTTTATATATCATGTTAGTAGCTTGAAATTGGCCATGGTAGGGGGATTTACACCATGAAATTTGGCCAGCATGGCAAATCAGGGCTTGGATCATTGTTTCGTGTGTTTTCTAGACAGTGATGGGCGAGTGTTATACAGATTCAATTTAAAACTAGGTCATGTCTGGTTTTCAATCCCTAATCGTCTTCTCCTCCATAATACTGTTTGTCTGAGGGTTGTGAGTGAACATGTGCACATATAATAATCATTTTATATTACTTGCAGCTTTCTATTATTGTTGTGAGCAATCTAGGTTCTGGAAACCTAGAGCACACACTTTCACTGAAGGGCTGCTATTAGCTTCTGTCAGTGGTTCATCCGATTTTCTTTGTTGTTTACAATTTGTGTATTTTATCTTTGGAGATTTTTCTTGCGTTGTGCAAACGCGGGAGTAAAATCAAAATTATACATTAAAAATAAACTAGGTCATGCCTGGAGTCATTCGTAGCAGTCTGGATGTAATCAGGAGACAGGTATCACACAGAGAGTCAAGTAAGGAAGGTTCCTATAGAATGATGAACTATGGTAAAAGAATAACTGTAAGATAAAAGGAAAGTATGGGATGTCCTGGAGTGGGAGCAACTTAGAGGCAAAGTTACCAGGGGTTCAGGCTTTCATGGAGAGGTTGTGGCCCCAAGGAATGGCAGAAGAGTTAACAGCTTTAATCAAAGCAGCGCTGGCCTGGAGGTACTGAGTGGCCGGGCCGCAGGAGTGGGGAGGTTACAGAGGAAGCTGCCCCAGGTGTGGCCTTTGGGCTTTAGGCAGGTGATGTGGTGGTTAGGGGCTGGGTGCCAGGTGGCTGTAGACAGCCATCAGCAAGTCACAGAGGGACAGAATCCTGGGCCTCGTGCTCCAAGAGACTCCCCCAAATATCCTCACACCTGCCACGATCCACCTTCCTGCCGTCACCTGGCCACTCCGGGAAGTCCCTTCTTGCAAAATCCTCCAACTTCCTCTGCTGACAAAGTGCAACAGCATTCACTTTAAAGGAGAAATGAGTCAAGACTTTCAGTCTTTGGCCTAAAGCAGATATTGAAGGGATGCTCACAGCGAAGACACACTGCCTGTACTGGTTTCCTGCGGCTGGGATGACAAATCACCAATAACGTGGCTGCACAAAACAATGCACAGTTATTCTCTTTCTGTCTCGGAGAGCAGAAGCTCGAAAGTAGTTTGGCAGGGAGGAATCAAGGTGTCAGGAGGGCCACTCCCTCCAGAGGCTCTGGGGGAGGATCCTTGCCTTTTCCAGCCTCTGGAGCTGCCTATCGAGGTCCCTTGCCTCCTCTTCCATCTCCAAAAGTTGGAGTCCAGCAGCTTCAGTCGCCTCCGTCTTCATCTTCGTGTGGCCATCACTGTACCAAGCATCCCTCTTTCCTCCCTTATGAGGACACTTAACCACCAACTGAAGTTAATGTCCCCCCTTGCGATTCTTAACCTAATCACATTTGCAAAGTCCATTTTGCCACAGAAGGTAAGAATCACAAGTTTCATGGACTAGGCCCTGTACATATCTGGGAACATTTTACAGATTACCACACTGATAGGCCGTTACACTGTAAACAGCAAGAAAAATGAGGTCATGTTCTTCCAGTGCTTGAAAACTGTGGCCTGATTCAGCTACGAGGTCACTCATGACATTGATGGATAGGTGAAGCTCTGATGTGCATCCTCATGGTCTCATTTTCATCTTACTAGTTAGCATGAATGAAAATATCATCCAACCCGCACATCTGAATCACACCCAGTCATCAGATACAGAGGGTAGAGGAATTTGGCAAAACTCAACAAACACGTTCTGTAAGAATTAATTGGCTCTGTGGAGGGTTAATAAAGCTCATTATGTGTTTCATTACTTTTGTGTGCTACACATGCCTTATACAGTGGCCCCTCAAGGTACGACCAGCCTGACCTACAAACAACGTGGGTTAATTAGGTTAATGGAAGATTCATCTGCCTCTTCTTATCTATAGTGTGCACTTGGGTAAACATCCCGACCTCAGCTGTATCGACTTACAACTAGCCCTTTCCTTGGAGGAGCTCTAGTGTTCACCTTCACCTTGGGTGTTATCTCCTGGCTTCTAGCACAGACCCTCTGGCCTCCTGATATGGACTTGAATGGGACGCTGCAGTAAGAGGCTTCTGACTGGTTTCTTTGGATCTCCAGTGTGCAGACAGCCCCTTTTGAGCTTTTCCACACCTGCCTCTGGTCAGCCACTGTAAGTCAATTTTATAAATGCTATGCATTCGTTTATCTTGCGTTAAATCTGTTTCTCTTGTAAGCACGGACTGATAACAGAATTTTGGTACCAGGACTGGCTCTAAAGAAACAGAGCTGTAAAGATGAAATTCTATAGTGGTTTTGGTGGTTCCTGGAGCAGGCTCTTCAATTTGGTGGATTCTCCTATGCTGCGGGGAATGGTGATAGTCTGTGATGTGAGCTGTTTAAAGTGATTCACAGCGTAGATCCACTTGATTATCCTTGGTCGCCGCTCCTGAGATGCAAGGAATTTAGCGACGCTATTTATGATACTGTTGAATATTTTTGGAAGAGTGGGAAATATAATGGCCCTGATTGGTTTGTCTGAGCATCCCTGGACAAATTAGTGAAGGAGAACAAGGAGCTTAAAACATTCATAGGGAATCTAGTCTTCTATCTGTGAGGAGAAGTTAATAAAAGAAAACAAGGAGCTCAAAGATTCAAATTCCCAGGTCCAGTCACACATAGCAAATTTAAATGTTTCTAAGTGTGTTCTGTAAGAGAATCTCCTCTCCTTTAGCTGCAGGGCCAGGATTGCAGAAACCCAAACACAGGCCCTCACAGTTCAATTGGCTGAAATACACCATAAGTTTAATGCTCAGCCTTGAGGGGTATCAGAAAAAAATAAGATCCCATAAACTGGGATGGAGGAATTTGAGAGAATTCTGATGAGGCTGAAGATGTCGAGCTCCTGGACTCTATAAAGAAATGATTTTGCCAGAGAAAGAGATGTCCCCACCCACAGTGGCAGAGGCAACCCCACCCCCATCCCCTGTGGTGCTGGCCTCCTCCAGTTCACCTGTGCTGACCAAGCATGACAATGCCTACCTTCCTCAAAAGCCACCCTCTCTTCCCACTTTTGTGTCTCAAATCACAGACAGCCCCCAAAGGTGAGGTATACAGAGTGGCCCATGAGAAGGTCTGCTATTCTCCCAAAGAATTTCTTGAGTTTTCTCTTCTAAGCAGAGGCCTGATGAGCAAGTGTGAGAATCAATTTTACAGGTGTGGGATAATGGTGGCAAAAACAATCACCTGGGTCAAGGCTGAGTTTGTTATATGGGTCTATTAAGCAGAGATTCGGAACTTAGTGTGGCAGCTCATGGAGTAAAAAAGAGGCATTAATAGTTTATTTGGCTGGTCAACAAAAGAATAGGTCAAAAGGTGGCCCACTGTGAAGGAGTCGGAGATGGCTGATATTTCACGGTTTACTGTTGACGAGGGAACCCAGAGGCTTTGGGATATAGAAACGCTAGAGTGGATTTGTCAGGTTAAACCTGATCTGCCATACTGGGACGATCCAGAAAACGTACGCTTCACTGATGCCTTGAGAAACAAATTCGTGAGGGGAGCACCAGTGTCCCCGCAGAGCCCTGTCATTGCTCTTCTCTGTATGCCAGACCTTTCAGTGGGGACTGTGGTCACTCCGTTGGGAAACTTAAGGACAGTGGGTTTAATTGGATCCCAGGGTGGCAGGGGTGAAGTGGCAGCACTTAGTCACCAAAGGCAAGGTGCATATACTTGCCTTAATGAGCAGCAGAATCAAAACAGTGATCAGGACGGTCTGACGCATGTAGATCTAGGGCACTGGCTGATTAGCCCTGGTGTTCTCAAAAGTGGAATAGATAGGGAGCCTAAAGAAAGTTTGCTAGATTTATATAATAAAAAAAATTCGAGGGCAAGTGAAAAAGCACCTACTTCAAATTACAGTAATAGGGACTCACAGCCCCTCACCGAGTTCCTGGATTGGAGCCAGTTTACAGACCCAGAGCCCTGTGAATGAAGGGGAGGCCCCTTGCCCTTGAGGAAGGTCCCTGGTGCACCATCGAAAATTTATATGGTCAATCTTTCCCTATCTTTCCCCAAAGAATCCCGAGGCTGTTTACCAGCGTAACTGAACATTTTGGGGACTACCAGACACTAGTTCTGAACTAACACTGACGTCAGGGGATCCAGAACATCACTGTGGCCTCCAGCGAGAGTAGGGGCCTATTGAGGCCAGGTGATCGATGGAGTTTTCTCGAAGGTCTGACTCACAGTGGACCTAGTAGGTTCTCGAATCCATCCTGTCATCATTTCTCCTGCACCAGAATGCATAATTGGGATTGATATGCTTAGTACTTGACAGAATGCTCACATTGATTGGTTCCCTAACCAATACCAGGAAGGCTATGATGGTTGGAAAGGCCAAATGGAAGCCATTAGAGTTGCCTCTACCTGGTAAAATAGTAAATCAAAAACATCACATCCTTGGGGGGATTGCAGAGATGAGTGCCTCTATTGATGAAAGGGTAGTGGTTCCTGCCACATCTCCATTTAACTCTCCCATTTGGCTCATACAGAAGACAGATGGGCCTTGGAGAATAATGGAAGATTACTGTAAACTGAATCAAATGGTGACTGATTGCAACTGCTGTGCCAGATGTGGTTTTCTTGTTGGGACGATTAACACATGTGTTGCATGCAGCTATTGATTTCGTAAATGCCTTTTTCTCCATGCCTATGCACGAGGCTCACCAGATACAATTTGCTTTTACCTGGCAAAGCCAGCAATATTCCTTCACTGTCCTACCGCAGGGTTATATTAATTCTCCAGCCCTGCATCACAGCTTAGTTTGCAGGGATCTTGATCGCCTTTCCCACAAGGTATCACATTGGCCCATTACATTGATGATGTTGTGCTGATTGGACTAGGTGAGCAGGAGGTAGCAACTGCTACAGATTTGTTAGTGAACGATTTGTGAGCCAGAGGATGGGAAATAAATCCAACTAAAATCCAAGGTCCTTCTACCTCAGTGAAATTTCTGGAGTCCAGTAGTGTGGGGCATGTAGAGATGCCCCTTCTAAGGTGAAAGATAAGGTGTTGCATCTGGCTCTCCCTATCAAAAAAAAAAAAAAAAAAAAGGCATGACACATTTGGATTTTGGAGGCAACACATTCCACACTTCGGTGTTTTACTCCAGCCCATGAACCAAGTGACTTGGAAAGCTGCTAGTTTTGAGTGGGGCTCAGAAAAACAGAAGGCTTTGCAACAGATTCAGGCTGCTATGCCTCTAGGGCCATTTGGTCCAGCAGATCCAGTGATACTAGAAGTGTGTGTGGCAGGTAGGGAATGTGTTTAGAGCCTCTGGCAGCCCCTATAGGTAAATTACAGTGGAGACCTTTAGGATTTTGGAGCGAGGCTCTGACATTATCTGCAGACAACTACTTTGCCTTTGAAAATCAGCTCTTGGCTGCTACTGGGGCTTAGTGAAAACTGAATGCTTGACCATGGGACACTAGGTTGCCACACAACTTGAGTTGCCCCTCATGATCTGGGTATTATCTGATCCACTGAGTCATAAAGTTAGACATGCACAACAACAGTCCATCATTAAATGAAAAGGAACATACATGACCAAGCCAGAACAGGTCCAGAGGGCACAAGCAAGTTACGTGAAGAAGTTGCCCAGATACCATGGCTCCTACTCCTGCTATATTGCCTTCTGCATCCCAGCATGCACCTACAGCCTTGTGAGGTGCACCATGTGATCAGCTGTCAGAGGAAGAGAAGGCAAGGGCCTGGTTTATGGATGATTCTGCAAGTGGGTGGCTGCAGCATTGCAGCCCCTTTCCAAGACACCTTTGAAGGACAGTGGGGAATGAAATCTTCACAATGGGCAGAACTTTGAGCAGTGCACATTTTTCTTGGAAGGAAAAATGGCCAGATGTGCAACTGTGTACTGATTCATGGGCTGTAGCCAGTGGTCTGGTTGGATGGTCAGGAGCTTGGGACATGACTGGAGAATTGGTGTCAAGGATATCTGGGGAAGAGGTATGTGGATAGACCTCTCCATGTGGGTGAGGGATATAAGGGTATTTGTGTCCTGTGTAAATGCTCACCACAAGTGACCTCAGCAGAAGAGGACTTTAACAATAAGTGGATAGGATGACCCATTCTGCAGATAGCAGTCAACCTCTTTCTTCAAGCTCCCGTCACTGCTCACTGGGCTTATGAACAGAGCGGCCATGGTGGTGGGGATGGAGGTTATGCATGAGCTCAGCAGCGTGGACTCCCACTCACCAAGGGTGACCTGGCTACAGTCCCCTGCCGAATGTCTATGATGCCAGCAGCAGAGACCAACACTGAGTCCCTGATATGGCACCACTCCCTGGAGTGATCAGCCTGGTGACAGGTTGATTATACTGGACTGCTATGATTCTACTTTCACCACTATGTCCTTACTGGCAAAGACAGTTATTCTGGATATGAATTTGTTTTCCCAGACTGTAATGATTCTGCCAAAACTACAGTCTGTGGGCTTTCAGACGCCTTATCCACCATCATGGAGTTCCACAGCATAGCATCTGACCATGGAATACATTTTATGGCCAAAGTAGTAAGGTGATGGGCTCATCCTCATGTAATTCACTAGTTGTACCATGTTCCTCACCATCCAGAAGAGGCTGGATTGATAGAAAGGTGGAACGGTCTTTGGAAGACAGTTACAGTGCCAGCTAGGTAACGACAGTCTGCAAGGCTAGAGCAACTGCCTTCAAAAGGTGGTTATCTGCTTTGACTCAGTGTCCACTCTGTGGTACTGTGTCTCCCACAGCAAAGGATCAAGGGGTGAAAGTGGAAATGGTACCAGCCACCATTGCCCCTAGGGATCCACTAGCACAATTTTTACTGCCCATTCCTGCAAACTTATGCTCTGCTGGCTTAGAAGTCTTTGTTCCAGAGTGGACAAGGCTTGTATAAGGAAGCACAACAGCGATACCATTGGACAGGAAGTTAAGACTCCCCCTGGTCAGTTTGGTCTCTTTATGCCTCTGAGTAGACAAGCTGAAAGGCGAGTTGATGGGGTGCCTGACCCAGACATCAAGGTGAAGTTGGACTATTACTCCACAGTGGAGGAAAGGAGGGATATACTTGGCATGCAGAGGATCCCCCAGGGTGCCTCCTAGTGTTACCATGCCCTACTACTAAGGTCAATGGGAAACTCCAACAATGCAATCCAGGCAGGATGACAAATGGCCCAAACATTCAGGAATGAGGGTATGGGTCACCCCACCTAGGAAAGAACCAAGACCTGCTGAGATGCTTGCTGAAGGCCAAGGGAATACAGAATGGGCAATAGAAGAAGGTATAGTAGTTCTAAATACTAACTATGACCCCACGATCAGTTATAGAAGTGAGGATCATAATTGTAATAGTTCTTTCCTACTATGCTTCCTACATAACATGTTGATAGACTTAATATTGGTTAAGTATTGTGAAACCTATAATGTTCAAGTTATGAAATGTTAGGAGAAAACTTGCCTTCCAGTCTGGGAGGGAATCAGTGTGTTTCTGTTTGCACACATGATAGTTGCTACATGTTAGGAATAATTATGAGCTTGTTTTTGTATCTGGAGACTAGGTTTAAGAAAATATGTCCGGTTGTCAATATGACAAGGGGTGCATTGTGATAGTTAACTGATAGTGTCAACTTGAGTAAGAAATACCCAACTAAATTGGATCAGCATAGTTCTGGGTGTGGCTGAAGGGGTTTACTGAAGACAGAAGACCCACTCTGGGAGTTCATGACAGCAACCAATACTCTTGCTGCATGAATGGAGTAAAAGGGAAATGAAGAAGGACGGCTCGCTCCTATTTTCTTGGGGGAGATCTGATGTTTGGACGTCATCTCCTGGATTGCAGTCCTCTTTTGCCTCCAGCACAGACCCTTCACCCTTCTGTACAGACCACTCAGCCTCCCAACAAAGGCTTGCATGGGACACTAGTGAGCTGTAGGCCTTGGACTGGATCCTTTGTGTCTCCAGTGCACAGACTGCCCTTTTGAGCTTTTCCACTATTGATTCTGTGGGTAGCCATTGTAAGCCAATCTTGTAAATTCCTTTATGTTTGTGTATCTTGCATTGAATCTGTTTCTCTAGTAAGCAGTGACTTATACCATGGGCCTTGGGCTGCTATCTCTAGCTGTGCATTTTCTGCTCTGAAAAACACCAAGATTCAACTGGATGGAGAACTCAGCCAAAGTCCGTGAGGACCCAGGAGCAGGATGTGGTGCACTTTGGATGGAATGTTAACGTAAAGCCTGTCTCAAGTTCCCATCCCTATGCTCACAGCAGACATCAGTAGTTGATCAGCGATCATAGCGTTCTCTTCCAACAAACGTGAACTTGGCCTTGACATCCTTCTCAGTCAAGCATTCTAAGCAGCAAGTCCCACAGGAACAGGAGATAAAGCTTTTTGACATCTTTGGTTGTATTTGATTCTTAGGATGCAAATTACTTGGGGTGGGCCTGCTTGTGGAGTAACTGGCCCAAATTCTGCCTGATGCGGTCCCATAAGATACGTGAGAAGATTGGCAACCTTATGCAGCCACCTGCCATGACCTTCCACAACCCAGATGAGGCCTCTGGGGAGGAGGCTGGGAAGTCAGAATCCCTGGAACATAATGGAAAAGTACCTCCCTACCCAAGTTACCCATGGACACATAGGGAAAGAAAACAGAACGTTAACGAACATGATTTCTTCAGTCATGGATTCATTATTTCTGCTGATCTTTGAGTACAGCTTAAATCTCTTAAAAATGTAAAAAGTAAAGGAGTCGCTTATATAAAATTTCCATATTTCCAGAAAACAAAGTTCTCCTATGTTCCAAGACCTCATTGAGGAAGGCCTAGATTTATTCTCTATTACTGGAGGAGAGTCTTGAAGCTTCACAGGACAAAGCTTGGGTCACAGAAGAGGAATGCATTATCTAGCCATTGTTACACAACAAGCTACCACAAAAATTCAAAAACCCTATAAGCATCGTTGTCTCACCATCTCTCTGGTTCAGAAATCTGGGCATGGCTTTGCTTGCTGCTTCTTGTTCCCGCAAGGCTGCAGTCCAGGTGTTGCCCCAGCTGTGGTTCATCTGAAGGCTCAGGGCAAGAAGATGAGGACATTCTTCCAAGATGACTGTCATGGAAGGCGGAAGGCTTCAGGGCTCAGGGCCGTCGGGGAGGGGAGATGGCCAACCTAACCCAGGGCACAGTGACCTCAAGAGGCCCAGGAGCTAAAGAGGAATGATGAAGGAGCCCGAGGCGTGGCCTTGGATCTGGAAGGGAA
Source organism: Fukomys damarensis (assembly GCF_012274545.1). Taxonomy (NCBI): domain Eukaryota; kingdom Metazoa; phylum Chordata; class Mammalia; order Rodentia; family Bathyergidae; genus Fukomys; species Fukomys damarensis. The sequence continues at coordinate 6,942,592 of NW_022900919.1, forward strand.
ACAGAAGATTATGGATTCTTGGGAGGTTCCTGGGAAAAGGACATCAAGAGTAGGGAGAGACCACCTGAGTCTCATGGCACTGACAGGCCCCATGAGACAAGGACTGAGAGGTGACAGGGTACACAGTGAGTGGCAGCTTAGGGTCCAGTGGCTTCTGCTACAGCCTACCCTACTAGGGTGGAGGGAGGCTGACCAGCATGGACTCAGTTGACACCAGAAGAGAGGACTTGGAGACCAGCACTTATTAGACTTGTTCAGTTTTGCTATAAAGGGGAGCAGAGGAATGGTAGTTGGGGAGGATTAGGCAGAGAGATGGTTATTCTGAGAAATGGCATTGTGTGTGTGTGGCCGATGGGAACGATCCTGTAGAGGGAAGATGGATGATGGAGGACAGAGATGCAAGGGTTGCTGGGAATATCCCAGAACAGTCGAGAGAGGAAGGGCCTGTTTCCTGGGCAGAGGGTTGGCTTGGGGACGGATGAACAGGAGGTATAGGTGGTCACAGACATGGGTGGTGACCCACAGGAGCATTTTTCGGTGTCCATATTTTCTCTGAAGTGAAAAGCCAGGCTGCAATTTTATCCACCTCCCCGTGAAGGGGTCAGGATAAGGCACAATGACTGATGAAAATTGATGCTCCAGGCCCGGCATAGGTAAGGACTCACATAGTAAATGCATTGTCATCTTTCTTACCTCAAAGATGTGGGGACCACATTTTTCACACCCAATGTCTGAACCTGTGATCTGCCAAGGGGATTTCAGGGGTGCACAGACAGCACTACTGAAAATCAGAATGGCTCAGAAATAGTCCCATAATTTCCAAACAGCAGACAAAATAGATACCTACATCTAATAATACAATATATGTCATTTCCTTCCAATCTTTTGAAAGCAGATATCCCATCACAAAGGAAAACATTTTAAGTATCCAGTTAAGTCAGAAGCATCTTTCTGTTTCTGTCCCTGCTTTTTATATTTAAAATAATCATTGTTATTGTTTACCACCAGGGCACCTCTTTTCCCCATGCTCCATTACAGAAGCAGTGTTTCTAACAAATGCTGTATATTTCATCTGCTGGGGGATTATATTTCTGAAATGTTAGTTATCCTTTCATTTTTCGATCCCATGGATCATATAAATTTAGAAACTCTGAGAGAACACCTTAATTTATACTCTGTGACTTATGTGGGTGAGGGAAGAAGAGACCATGCAGTATATATTATCTTTTTTTTTATTTTTATTTTTTTAGGTTTCTAAGCTCTTCTTTGCAAATATGATAGAATGTAATATTTACTGGCAACTGGGAGTTCATGAGGCAGAATCAATAATGGATACTCTGTACCAGAGATCGCATGTTCTGGTGCCCGTGAGGTCAACCCTGGGCTCTGCTCTCTCAGAATAAGCTGCTTAGAGAACCATCAGCCAGGGGTCCTTGCTCCCCAGGAGTCTCAGAGTGGTGACGAGTGCCTGTGGCTAGATCTTTGCCCTCTCCCGAGGTGTCCAACTGTCTGTCTGCTTCTCCTGCTCCTGGGACTTCTGAAAGTTGGTACTCTGTCTTGTTTCCCTGTTTATCCCTGGAACTCAGAAGGTTCTTGTCTTTCTTGTGTTGTAGTAGACACTGGTCGCTCAGAGTGATGGTTGATTTGAGGTGTCAACTTGAGCAGATTAAGAGATGCTGAGAGAACTGGTAAAGCAGACTGCTGGATGTGTCTGAGAGGGTGTTTCTGGAGAAGACTCGCATGTGGGTCAGCAGAGTGGAGAAGGCCCGCCCTGACTGTGGTAGGCACCATCTAGTTGGGGACGGACCAAGAAAGCAGTAATAGGGTGAATACCTCAATCTCCCTCTATCCTTCCCTCTTCCCCTCCCCTCTGGCTTTTATTTCTAGATCAGATATGTTTTCATCTGCTGGTGCCTTTGGACCCCAGAAGCCAAGTTCTTTAAACCTTGGACTCTGGGAGTTGAACCAGCAGCTGCCAGTGGGCTCTTGCAGTTGGCCATCAGGGAACTTTTCAGCCTCTGTGATCATGTGAGCCAGTCTTCATATATATTGGTTCTGTTTTCTGGAGAATCCTGACTGATACATGAGGGATGCCTGTTACCTTTCATAAATATCTTCTGTACATTTTTATGGGCCCCTTCACTGTGGATCCTGCCTTCTAAACTGACTTCATTTCCTATTCTAGTTTAGTGTCTGCCCATGAGACACCAGATAGTTTTCCACACAGATCAGCGTAAAGATAACAAGGCAAGGCAAGCACATGCATGGAAAATGGTGGGGCAATAGCAGTGCCTGTCCCAAAGTCAGGGGCAGGGAGGACAAGTCCTCCAGCATGGGAGAGGCCAGGTGTTATTGAGGTCAGCAAGTCCAACTCTGGTTCTGGGGGCCCATCTCAGAGGTGAGAGCTTCAATCTTCTAGGCAGGGCTGTGAGATTTCTAGAATTCATCAAGAAGTCCTCTCCTGTTGAAACAAATGGGCTCTGCCACCTCTACCCAGGTCCCTGGCTTGTGTAATTGAAATCAGTGGTCCAAAAGAATGGTCTCTACGTGTATACATCCAGAGTTATAGGTTTTAAAGCTTATCTAATTGGAAGGTCCTTTTAAGAAAAATAATACAAAATTCTGTGTTATCAGCTGTGTGTGACTGTAACAAATAAGATAATCAATTCAAAAAAGAAAAAGCTTTATTTTCTTTCAGTTTGATAGGTTCTAGTCCCAGAAGGATTGGCCCTGTTTCTTTGAGGCTTGTGGTAAGCAGCATGTTATGGCAGGAGCCTACAGGACAGCAACCACTCTCCTCATGGCTAGGGAACACAGAAGCATGAGTCTCTTCAAGGCCATGCCCCCAGGGACCTGAAGACCTCCCGCTAGGCTCCACCTCCTAAAGGTCCTACCAACTTGCAACAGCTCCAAGCCAGAGACCAAACCTTCACATACAGACCTCAAGGAAGCATTTAAAACCGAAACTGTAGCAATTATGCAAACAAAACTACATATACAAGTGTAGATTTAATGAGATATGAAGTCATAAGTAATTACAAATTTCAAAAATGACATAATTCTAAACACTAATTTTCTACCTTCAGGTACTGCTCAGAAAAGTTTTTTTTTGTATTTGCTGATGATAATTTTGTAAAGACATTTTTAATAAACAGAATCAAAGGATAAAGGGAGCTTCTCATTAACAGTGTTGATTAAAATTTGATTTTCTTACTGATAGCTTAGAAGAGTTATTTGCAGCTTTACAACTTGTCATTAATGAAATGTTATGTAAAGTTTGGAACTATTTCAAATTTGGGGGCACTTTTATCAAGTTTCTATTATAGGTGAGCTATAAGACTTCAATATTTCAGAACTGATGACATTTATTGTCTGATTAGTCATCAACATTTTTGTCACATTCCCAGGTGACTCAACACAGTGAGCAGTAAACACATTGTTAGAAGACATTCCGAGACCAGGTGACTTCCCATGATTTCACTTTACACAGAGGCGACTGTAAATCACATAAAGATACCCCATTAAATCTAAATTAAATGAGGAAAAAATGGAAACAGTCTCTGTAAATAGGAAGTGGTTAAAGGAGGACAGGGGAATGGGGAAAAAATAAGAACCAAGATATATTAGGTAAAGGTACAAATTCCCAGTAATGAATGTCAGCATATTGTGTACATAAAATGTACCAATAAAATTAATGAATTAAACCTAAATTAAACGTATCCCTACCTTACTTCCTCTTAACAAATCCACAAAATGTCCACATCCATTCTAAAATATCCAACCTAAGGGGGCACATAATGGAGGGCAAATCAGACTGGAAAAAAAACATGGTTGTAACTGACTACAATTAAAATCCCTTATTTTTGTAAACTGCATAAAATGTACAACCATCTGTGCCTTGCTTATACATTTTAGATCTAAACCATAGCTTTCCACTCCTGACTCTCAAAAGACTCATATCCACCTCATCATGCAAAATACATTGAGTCCATCTCTAGGACTCACCAAAGCTTTAGCAGTTCCAGCTTTGCTAAGAAGTCCAAGTCTACTCCTCCAGTACTCAAGACAAACTCTTAGCCATGAGCCCCTGTAAAAATAAAAATCAAAGTCAACAACTGCCATCCTACAATAGCATAGGGCAAATATTCACATTCCAAAAGGAAGAAATAGGACAACGGAAAGGAATGGGACCGCAGCAAAACCGAAACCCAGGACAAATGCTAGATGCATTAGTTCCACGTCCAGCACTTGGGGCAATTTGTGGCAAGATATGCGCTCCAAAGGTCTTGTGTGGCTCCACTTGTAGAATGTGGTCTCTCTGCAGCTTGGCTCCACCCACTCCTTGTGGTTCTCCTCTGCGGATGATCAATGTACTTTGCGTCTCCAGCTTCCTAGGATTCCCACTACATTTCCAGCTTCATTCTCACAGCTTTGCGTACTGCTTTCTCAAAAGTTCACTGCCTGACTTTCTATGCTTTCTGAAATTTGGCTGGAAGTGTCCCTGACTCCACAACTTTTGCATTCTGCATGCATTTAAAACCAGAACCACCTATGATGCCAAGGTCTGCCACCAGCTCGAGCAGCAGCCAGGACCTCATGGATCATGTTCGCATTGGCCTCTGAGTGTCTGGATGACTGACCTCCTTGAAAAAAAAAATCCATGGGAAACAAATTCCCTAGGTAGTCCTTCTCAGTCAGGGAGCTCAGAGGCTCTTTCAAAGTGAAAGCTTACATTTTTCTATCCTTGAGCCTGCAAATGTGGGTTCTTGCTGAAACCCAAGGTGCCTTCAAGCCATTTTTCCTATTATCTTACTGCAAAGCAGTTGACTTCTTTTTAGTTCTAATCTTTTCAAAAATTATACTTTCCTGGGCCAGGGATTTATCTTAGTGGTTCTACTGCCTGCCTCACAAGCACATGGTCCTGAGTTTGATCCCTGTTATCACCCCCACCCAGTTATACTCTCCTTTGCTCAAAATTGAAGAAACTTACCTTCTGATGAAACTGCCAGCTTTTTACTTCAGTTTTTTTGCTCCTGACTCCTACTGTAGATCTGGCTAAAAGCCACCAGCCATACCCATGCCACAGTCTGAATAATGGGCTGCCTTGAAATTTCCTCTTTCAGATTAATTAGTCCACTCCTTTAATGTGTTTCCCACAAGGTCTCAGAACATGGGCAAAATGCAGATGAATTTTCTGCCAGAGCATAACACATATGTCCTCTATTTCAACTGCCCATAAAATACAGTGGTACATTGGTTCATGAATATTTTTGTTTGGGAACAGTTTGGTTCACAAACGGAAGTCTTTGGCAAAATTTTGTTTTTGTTTGTGAACTCTGCATTGGTTGATGAAACATGACTGTGACCATCTTTCCCACATGAATGTGAACTTGGCCATCTTGGGCAGAATAGTGGAATGAATTAAGTTCATGAACCAAGGTACCACTGTGCTTGTTCCCAGTCAAAACCTCCTGAGCCTGACCTCTACTGTCTGCATTTCTTTCAACATTCTGGTCTTCTGAGCACTGACCAGAATCTCTCATTAACCTCAATGTATAGCATTCTAGTCTTTTTCTAGCTGCCATTTTCAAAGCTTGCCAAACTCCTGAGAAACAATTCCAAAGGTATGTGAACCACATAATCAGGTATAGTCACAGCAATGACCTTACTCCTCTGGTACCAAATCTGTCTTAGTTACCTTTCCCATATTGCTGAGACAGAATACCTGACACTCTCAACTCAAAGGAGGAGAGGTTTATTTGGGCTCACAGCACCAGTCCATGTTCAGCATGCTCTAAGGCCCAGACAGGATGGCAGAAGGGCATGGGAGAGGAAAAATGCTCAACCCATAGCAGCCAGGAAGCAGTCAGATAAAGGAGGAGCTGAGTACAAGAATATACCCTTCCATGACACAAGTCAAACCCAGAACCACCTCCTAATGGCAACAGCAACTATAGTCCCCTCATCATCCAAACATCTTCACACATGAGAATTTGGTGAAATTTTAGACCTAAACCATAATACTTTGACCTGAACTGCCAGGTTTCAAAACTCTTGAGTTAAATTTATTTTTTAAAAATCTTATCTTTATAAATTACCCAACATCAGGTATTTTGTTATAGCAACAGATAATAGACTAATATATAGTAGCATCTCATATGAGTATTATTTAACAGCAGAAAGCAGGGAAGTAGGCAACTGCACAGTGAGTCACTGTCTCTAAGTTGTCCTTTCTGAGAGTCTCTAGGCTAAGTCACAGCAGCTCAAAGCAGCTCAGCTAAACGCCATGTGTACAAAGCTGAAGGAAAGGGGACTCTTTCTTGTCATGTCCACTTCTAATTAGGAAACGAAATAAGAAAAGATTAGAACTAAAAACTGTGACATTCACTTGAACATTTGTCCTTATATTTCATTAGCCAGAACCAATCACGTGCTTCCCTCTTCAGATGTGTCCTTTGCTGCTGGGCACGTTGCTATTCCGACACAGCCAGAGTCCTATTAGCAAGGAAGAGTGCAAAAGAGCTAGGAGGACAGCAATAGAGGCCACCATATTGGAAAGTCCGCCCCTGCCCCATGTAATTATCTGAGCCCTCTAGTTGCAAAATCTTTGCTACTTGGGATGACTGAGCTTTCCTCAGCTCCCTTGGAGATCTCCACGGAGTGTATGTGGACATGTGTGTTGTGGATGTGAGTACATTTCTTCTGTCTTTCTGGGCAGGCCTGACCATGGTCCCTGTTCCATTCAGCCAAAGAAGAATGGTTGCATCAGAATAGAATGGGACATCCTTGAGAGGACATCTGGCCCAGATGTCTCCCCTACTGCTCATATTTCTAAGCCAGAGTTTGTTGCTAATTTCTAAACAGAGTTCTCTGGCATTAGCACCAGTCTGCCACAATACTGGGCCTCCCAAAGTGGCCTGAGGACCCTGTAATGGATGGGCTTCAAAGAGGTTAGCAGAAAAAGAGAGACGAGCTGACTGTTGGGAAGCACAGATCATCTCTCTATCTCAAGCAAAATCTTTGACATATTCTTCATCCCTCCCCTTGGGAACTAGAAAATGACCAGATTCACCGATATGTGTGTGGTTTAATGTAAGTGCCCATTACATTTCTTCTTCAATTTAGGGAACTCCATCTGGCTGGTTGTCTTGGTCAGCTTTAGGATATTGGTTTGAGAAAGGGTCATAAATTTTATTTTCAATTTTGTTTCTGTGCCTTTTATACTTTAGTACACCCCTGCAGACTTGCTGAACCTGATGTTCAGACTAAGGAGAGAAATAGGTAGCAGAGAACAGTTCTCCACTCCATGAGAGGATGTGCAACCTGAGAAAGAGTCCTTTCCTCTTTTTGTGAGTTTCAGACCAAAGTAGGGGTGTAAATCAGTGTGAAGTGTTGAGCTGAAGATGCATATGTTTTGTCTGGTCAGCTTTTTAAAAGACACTATCCTCCTTCCTTCTCTCATTGGATTGATCCCATGCTCTGGCTATAAGTTTTAACATGTGACTCAGATCCAGCCAATCAGAGAACTCCATTCACCTTGGAGTGGAAAGGAGTAATGAAACCTGGGCCAATCATAGCTTTCATTGGAGCTTCTGGGCAACATGCTGTCCTTCCCTGGGTCCGGCCCTTCTTTAAGCCTGGTGCTTCCATGGATGTTCCCATTACCCAAACCAGTAAGTCCCTCCTTTGCCCTTCTATCAAACTTACACACTTTTTGAGTTGAAGTTCTGTCACTTGCAGCTGAAAGAGTTATGCATAATAGGAAGTCCTTTGAGTACCAAATCTGGGATATTCCCAGAATATTAGCATAGGCCTCCATTCCCTGTTATTCCTCCAAGAAGTGGTATTTAAATGGCATTGAAGGGGCTTAGCAGCTCCCTTCTACCTTCTCTACTGCACACCTGTTCTCTTGTACATGATGAATTCCCTATCTTAGAGACCTAAGTGGGAAAGCAAAAACAGCACAAAGATACAATATCTGACAATCCTCCTTATCTAAATGAACTGCAATGCAGCTGTTCATTGCTCCCTTCTCTGCATGGGTCTTCTTATATCCTTGGGTTGCGCCCCATACTTGCTTGATGTCATCTTGTGCGTGTGGTTTCCGTACTGCTCATCAACAGCTACCAGGTCCGCATCTGTACAGAGAAAGTTTGCCCATCCCTGTCTCCTTTCTTGAAGGTGGCCCCTCTCTGTTACTCTGAGAGATGGATGCACACACAGATACACACACATGCCTCATATGCACACACTCCTGGGAGGAGGCAGGTATAGCACAAAATCATTTATGGACTCAGTGGAGTAAATGGTGTTGACAAACCAGGAGCAGCAAATGAGGACAAGGACTCAGAGAGGTGACCAATGAGGCCATGGCAGATGTCCTTTGGCCATCTTATCTGCATGCGACTTTCTGGAGGGTGCCTTCTCAAGTCTGAAAAATGATGACCAAGTCTGCTTCTCAGCCTTGTTGGCCTCTGGATTGTCAGTACAGGTGTACAGTTGGATGCATGATATCTGGAAAGGGAGGTCAGGTTGAGGCCTCATCTCTGCTGATTCCATCCTGCTCTGCTGGCAGTGATGGTAGAGGAGGCATTGGGTTTTTCAGCAGTGAAAGCAATGACTTCATGCTTTCAGGATGTAAGCAGAGGGCTGCACCTGTGTGGTTGATGAGGATTGACTGAGGGGCCAAAGTCCTGGAGCCGAGAGGAGGATGGGCTTCTCAGCTTATGGTTTGTGTGGGTCCAGTGGTGGTTCTCCCCTGCTCTACTCCTTGATTGTGCCAGAGGTAGCTGCTCCAGTTTGGTGGTATGACAACCAGTGCTGAAGCCAGGCGGAGCCCTGTACCTCTAGCTCAAGTGACTTGGTGCCTACCTAATTCCCCTCTTTTAGTCCACTTGTGCTGCTGTACAGAAAGCTGACTATAACAGAGACTGAGTAATGGAGGAAGAGCGAAGATGTATTTCTTACAGCGCTGGAAGCTGAAAAATCCAAGGTCTGGTGAGGACTTCTGTGCTGTTTCATCCCTTGGAGGAAGGTGGAAATGCCAGACAGGGCCTGTACATGAAAGAGGAAGGGAGCTAAACTCTTCCTTTTGTCAGGAACACACTCCCATGGTAACTAACCTATTTCCCCACGTAACCATCTTAATTTATTCATGAGGGCAGGGCCTTCCTCGCCTGACAACCTCCTAGAGATCCCACCTCTCAACACTGTTGCTTTGGTGGTTTGGGGGAACACAGTCAACACAGCATCTCCTTTCTGCATAAACCTCAAAGGTCATTTCGTGTGATTGCACATAAACCCTGACCATCATGAGGCTCATGCAGGGAAAAGTATTAGACTCAAGAGAAAGAATATTCCATGGACTTGGGGCTCTGGAGGACATTGTGTGAGGGAGATTTAGGCAGGTTTAGATGTGCCTTAAATAATGTTGACCAGAAGAGGATGGATGGGTGTGTGTGGATGGTCAGGCAGGCAGATGGTACAGCCCTCCTTAGAGGGAAGCTCTAGAGATGACTGTGAAACAGAGTTGTGGAGGCAGCTTCAGGGTTTGTTGACATTTCTTTCTGCCCCTTGAACTTGGGAAGTACAGTAGCCCTGAGAATGCTGTCCAGCGTGGGGAGCTTGGGGTGACCTCAACCTTATACAAAGGAATGGAAAGAGACTTAGGAAAAGTTTAAGGACAAAGGGGAGATTATTCACCATGATATTATCAGGCCAAAGAGGAGTCCATGGAGGGACCTGTATAGGGGTTGGGGTAAGGATGCAGCTACAGGCAAGAAAAGGAGTTGTGAAGGATCCTAAGCCTTCTCTCCTCAGTGCCAGATTAAAAGTTAGTTCAGGGCTTGGGAATAAGTGCAACCTTCCATAATTCAGATAAATCAGCCCCCAAATAAAATGAAATCAAAGTGGTTTATCTTGCTGTGTTCTATAGCTAATTATAGATTAGTTTTATCCATCATTTTCCATTTGTCCTTAATTTTTTTAATTTCCTGATGACTTACACTGGCTGATTTTTGTTTTCGTCAAGCCTGTAGCAAACAGAAGGTAGAAGAAGAAATGGCATTAGAGTTCCTTTCCCATCACCCTGTACTCCATCAGCTGCTACTCTGGCAGAGATGGGGATTCATGGTAGACCAGAGATCCGGAGAGCTGGGACACAACCAGCGTGTGGGGCTTTCTGCCTCTGGATGGCTGGGAAGGGCTGTGTGTGGAGGGTTGGGAGGGGGGAAGATCAGCTGTGAGGAAAATCTGCTTGCAAAGCCTGGACCTTCATGGTCCCAGCCAGGTCTTTTTATCCACCTTCATAGATGGATGCCATTGTGAAAGTTATCAGCACCAAAATGGAGTAACTCAGGTCAAAACCAACCTCAATGGAGCCATTTCCTAATGGAGGGTCCCAAGGATCATTTGCCTGATAACAAGAACTGTTTGCAAAAACATCCAACAGCAATAAAACAAAGCTTTGCCAATCTATAACCTTACCGTTAAGGCCATTTCTATGAGGATCTTTCCAGAAATAGCCAGTCTTACCCACAGCCTTGTAAGCAGTCTTACTAAACCACAGCTTAGCAGCTGAGGTTGTTTCTATGATGACAGCTCACCAGTAACACCCAGGTGATGGGCTGTGACAAGTAACAGCCAGGACCACCAGTCAGCAAAGCCAACTCCTACAATAATTTCTGTGGCTGTTGATTTCTGTTTCAAAACAACTTACACAGGCTTCTCCTTCTTTTTTTCTTCCTTTATTTTACCCTTGTCTTTATCTCCTGGAATATGATCCATGATAGCATGCAGGTCTTGGATTATAGTCTCATCATCATTCCTGAACAAACTCATTTTTCTTTAGAGAGTCTCTGCTATTTCAGTTGACAAATCCATCCATCCATGACCAACAATGGACCACCACTGTCTGCCATGGGCTCAGCCCTGGTCCTGCTGAGTTAGGTTTCCTACCTGCCTTTCTTGCTGGGAAGACTCTACCACAGACTTGCTCCTTGTCTCTTCACAGCCTGGTGCTGACCTGGTGGGGTTGAAGGTCTTGCCTCCTCTCCATTTCCAAGAAGGTCCTTCCCTGGCTACCCACCCTTTCCTGATACCCTCCAGTTCTTCTACCCATTTAATTTTTTACCATTCTGATGGGTCTCTCAGTGTTTCTCTTACTTAGCAATATTGAGCACATTGTCATGTTTTATATACAGTTGACACTATACATAAAAGGTTGGAACTCTTGGCTAAATTGCCTGCTTATATCCTTTGTCCATTTTTCTAATAAATTGTTCTTCTCTTTCCAATATGCAGGTCTTCTTTATATATTATGTGTACTAATCCTTTGACCACTATATATGGGAAATACTTTCTCTCAACATATATGTTATATTTTTTGTTCCTCAAAAGCTTTTTAGATCATTTCAGATTTATAGAAAAACTGAGTAGATGAAACAGAGATTTCCCATATATCCCCTCTCCCTGCCAGTCACAGCCTCCCCCACTGTCAGCATCCTCCTTACCAGTGTTGACCATTTGTTATAACTGATGAACTTACACTGAGACATCACTATCACCCAAAGTGTGTCATTTACATTAGGGTTCACTCTTTGTTTTGGGGAATCGAACTTGGGACTTTGTGCTTGCGAGGCAGGTAGCAAAACCACTGATATTTATATTAATATCTTTAATCTACCTGGAATGTGTGCTTAACTGTGGTCTGTGAGGTGGTGACTTAAGTTTTTTTCTCTAAATCACACTAATGCTTTACTCTTAAGTTCACTTTTCTTATTATTCAACAGGCAAAAAATTTTAATAAAAATTGCTGGCATTTTGAGGAAAGATATTAATCTTTATACATTTCTGCAATTTAAAATCTATTGTGTTTTAGATCAAGAATGACCCCCCCATAAAAAGAATGACCCCCAGAACTCTCATGGGCTCAAGGCAGGACTCTTGGAAGGTGACTGGATTGTGAGACTCTATACCTGAATCTGCTTTTAGGAGGTGGGGCCTGTGTCATTTTTTCTTAGACTCTGAATTTTATTTTATTTTATTAATTAAATTTATTATAACATATGTAAAAATATAAAATTGTACATATTAGTGTGGTAACATATATTTTATACATGTATATGATGCATAATGTTTAAATCAGATTAAACATAACTGTTTCCTCAATTATCATTTTTTTAATGGTAGAACCTTTCAAAACTCTTCCTTCTAGCTGTTTATTATCGCTATCCATCATCACCCTCCTGTAGACACCAGAACTTCTTGTCCCTATCTAACTATAACTTAGTTCCCATTGATAATGTATCCTTTATGGTTCTGGGGTGGTATCCTTGGTCATTAAAAGAAAAAGTTTCAAACTACTGGACTTTACCCAGCGCTCAGAATCATGACATATTTTGGGTTGCTTCTTATCTGGATCATGCCTTATATGCTCAATTTGCTCTTCTTTTGGAGCCAAGAAACAGATGCCTTGTTCAGTGAACACCTGGTAGTTTCCAGTTTCCTATGATTCCACATTGCTTAGGATTCATTTTGCTATCATTCTTGAATCTTACCCAGATGCTTTGCTAATGGGGACCAGGTGCTTTATGTATTAATCATGGCTACATCCCCTGGTTTTTCATGGAATACCCAGGAGACTTTCAGTGTTCTTATTTCATGCTATGCCTTTCCTGGATATGCAGGAAACTATGTGCATGCAGTACTCCATGAGGCCCATGTTTTCACAGGCCCTCTGTCCAAGAACTCAGGTCTCTTGCTCCAGTGCTAAATGGTTAATACCCAGGCTTGCTGCACTTTAGTCCTGGGCTTCCCCTGACTGCCCCAATCTGCTTTGGAGTTTTTGTCTCCTGGATGGAGACTCTCCTTCCCTTTTTTTAGTTCATTCTTTTGCTTTGCTGGAGTATTCTTTTGTTACTTCTTTAAAAAAATTCCATGAAATGTTAACTTTTAAAATTCACAGGTGTCTGAAGCTTTCATTAGTGAGTCCTCATGCTTGGTAGTCATTTTGCCTGGATTGTTAGACTGAGGTCATCTTCTGTTGGTCTTTGAAGGCTCCTCTCTGTGATATTCTAGCTTCTGGTGACATGCTTAAGTCTTCTGCTTGTCTGATTCTCATTAAAAGGACTGCTTGTCTTTTTCCCTGTGACAGCTTTTTGGAATTTTCTTTTCTTTTTAAGATCCTATTCTGGAAATCCATCATGTGTGTTTAGATGAAGGTCTCTGTGTTATTCGGAGTGCTTTCAGGTGCAAGTAATTGAACAGCCACATCATGGCAACTTAAAAGATGAAGAGATTTATTGGGTCATAGACTAAGGCCCAGAGTAGTGCAATCCCAGGCTGCTTCAGCCTGTCATCAAAGCCCACTGTCTCTCCAGTTCTTTCTCTGCCAATTTCCGCATGCCAGCCAGTAGCAGAGCACTGCAAGGCCTCGGGATAGCACTTTTCCCTCCAATGTCAGAAAAGAAAGAAAACTATCTTTCATAGGGTCTCACTTTAAGAGCTAAGGTATCCATGAAAGACTCCTTCAAGGAGAATTTTCTAAAATGTCACCAGCCAGAGTTGGATTAGAAGCTTCTTTCTACGTCTCTGACCAGCACGGTCATGATTGAATTAGACCAGCCCACACCCAGTTTGGAGTTGAGGTGTATAGAGGAACATGAAGAACAGTCTGAGGAGCATGCAGAGAAACGTCCTGAGAGAAAAAAAGAAAAATGTCAATTGAGTTGTAGGCTGCATCATCCATAAAGAAATGAAGTTGTTGGAAAAACGCTTTTCAATTTTTATTTCATTCTTTAAAAGATAAAAAGTCAAAATTCAGACACCAATCATCTTGAAACTGTGCAAAGGAACTCAGAATGTTTATAAGGATTTCCTTTAGTTTTGTTTATATAAACCATGGTATGGTCAAAGGCATGGTTTCCTTGGGGAAGAATATAGATATAAGTAGACAGACAGACTGCTCCAAACCAACTCATTAGCAAGATTTCTTCATCACACACACAGGTCTGAATTATTCTTGATCAGTGCACAAAGTCTCATGAGTTTTTTTCTGCTCAAAGCTCTACCAATGGGTTATTTGAGGAAGGGTGCTGAAAATTGGGCCACACAAATAAGATCAACCCCTATACGCCATACCCCACCCTATAAGGGAAAAGGCCAGTTGTGTGTGCAGTCTTAAAGGGAGAATAAACCCTTTTCTTTTTGCATCTAGGCTTAACATGTTGGAAAATGTTGGTGGACACTTCAAGAGGTAAAAAATGCCTTTAGGCCTTTTAATTTAATTTTTCTAAGCCAGGGTTCAAAGATACATACGATAATAGCCTCCTATGTATAATCGAAGTACACAGCAAATCATTACAACCCGAGTAATTGTCTTCTTTACTTCGAGGAAATTTTCTTTTATTATTTTTGAAAATTACTATACATGAACTTCATTAAAAAGTAGAAGTAATGAGAAAACTTTCAATTTTTGAATAGATATTATGTATTTTATATGATCATGAGCTAATTTTGAAAGATCTAATAACATCATATATGTATTTTTAAAACTCAAAGACTTTGCTTGGGCTAATAATGAAAACAGTCTTTTCCTGCTTCACCTGTGAATCTTCTAGTTTTTACTCCTCTGCAAGGAATATTTTTAACTGGGAGCAGGTTTTTCTGGCTTTCAAATTCATATCTCTCTATAACCCTATTTCCTGAGTTTTCAGTTTTCATGCTCTCTGTTCTATTAGTCAGCTCTGTGTCACCATACCAACATCCCCAATCCCTCATGCAGGCTACCTGTGACAGAAATTTATTTAAGCACACGGTGCCAGAAGCTAATGCTCAAGGTGGATGTGGGGGTTGGTTGAGCCCTTTGGTGAGGGTGCCACAGCATGGCGGGAGTGTGTATTGGCACAACATCTCCCAGGGAAGAAGTGGGCAGGGGGAGGGGAGAGGAAGGGAGAGGAGGGAGAGAGAAATGAATAAATATGCAGGCCCACAGTCCTCTGCCGGGCCATCCCCCCAGGGGCCTGACGGCCTCCCATCATGTCCCACCTGTTAAAGGTCCACAACGCCTTCTACTAGCACCCCCTGGGGGCCAGCATTTTAACACATGGACCTTCCGGGACACCATCCATACTCAACACAGCACTACTGCCCAGGCCTTTCCTTTCGCTGCCTGAACACGCATTATTTCCCCTCCCGCCAACATTATCTGTCTTTAGTTACTTGGGTGCTTGCGTCCGCATTATCATTGTGAAACTGTTCTCAGCGGAGCACTGTGGGGCGCTGCGGTTACTTTCTTGTTCAGGCTCTTGTAAAACTGAAAGTTTTTTCATTTTCCATTTGTTTTTGTCTGTGCAGTAGTCACAGATTTATCGCCAAACCAATTATAAGATTATAAGGGACCCGTTCAAGCCCACCGACACCAGCCTCGCTCTGAACTGGAGTCCTTTTCCTGGAAACCCGCTGTCTGGTGTCGCCATCTTGAATCGCTGCTTTCTGGGCCTGCTGCACAGCTGCACTCCTGGGACTTTAATGGCTTTCTAGGCCTTCCCTTTGACCTCCTTGCGCTGAAGTCTCTGTTCTCTGACTCCACCATTCCCCTTTCTAGATTTATATGTTCACATATTCATTTTAAATTAATGGAATGCACATACCATTTAATCCAATTTGCCTCTTCAAAGTGATTAACTTAGTGGTTTTATTATATTCACAAAATGGTGTCACCAATTCCAGAACATTTTCACTAACCCAATATGGAAACTCCACACCCAATCACAGTCACTTCCCATCCTCAGACCCTAAAAACCATCAATCCACTAATTTTTATATCTATGTATTTGCTTATTTAGAACTTTTCAAATAAATAGAGCTACACAATACGTGGCCTTTATTGTGTCTGACTCTATCTCTTAGCATTATGCTTTCAAAGTTCATCCATGTTGCAGCATTTTTATGAATGGATAGTATTCTATTGTATAAATACTCTACCTTTTTCTTATCTATTTATCAACTGGTAGACATTTGGGTTGTTTCCAATTTGGGGCTGTTATGAATAATGCTTCTATAAAATTCATGTGAAGGCTTTTGTGTGGACATATGTTTTCACTTCTCTTGGGTTTATATTACTTGTCATTTTGATGAGTTCTATGCTCCAGCTAGTCTCTGAGAAAGGATGCACAACAGCACTTTTTTTTTTTTTTTTTTTG